>NC_142350.1:30219285-30382500 GCF_059441175.1 Urocampus carinirostris
TGCAAATTGCAAAAAGAAAGGCACATGACGCGACTGACGCAATCGAACAGTCCGATATAGAAGGAAACAGAGCTACCGCACGTAAACTTTAATTTGCGAGCGTGATGCTAGTGTATTTTTGAATGGAGAGCGTGGGACGACGTCTATGTGACAAAGTCTCTTTCCCATACTGAAGAAAGATGACTTTGATGACGTCAGTTATGAGGAGAAAGATGAGGCGTATTGCGGTGCGTACTACAAGCACGGAATGTTTTTTTAACAGAGCTGTTTGCTGTGTTGCGAGTGTGTTGCTAGTAGCGTTTTGCTACCTTTCACAGGCATGGTTTGGGATGAAAGTTATAATATTATTATTAAAGCTTTGAAAACTCTCTTGGTGTACCGTCTTTCTTTGTAAATATGTGTAACCATGTAAAATATATATTTGCAACTGTATATTTTTGTAATGTATTTATTTTAGAAACTTATTTTGATATGTTTTGTACGAGCAAATGAGAAAAATGGGGCGGAGCAAACACGGGCTGACGGGAAGTGGAGTAAAGGTGAGACCTGTTTGTGGACGCGGCCGACAATAGTGGATAGATATTTTTCCCACCCTTACCTTTGGAAATATACACTTATTTCCTTGGATTACTTTCAACGGGCACCCTGACTCTGCAGGTCTGCATTAAACTTTAAGTACCGGTATCATTTTCAGTTTTTTTGCCGGCTGTGTTTTTTGGACTGTATCGGGTATGGGCTAATTTTGTGAATGTGCTTAATTGCTGTTGAGATTGTCATGATTGTTTTCTGTTATTAGTGTCAATAAATTTGTTCAAACCAAAAAAAAAATTCGTGATTGTATTGCGTTTTTTCAATGTGGGCTCATGCGGCTAATATACAGGTGCGGCTTGTGTATGTACAAAATCTGTTTTCCTCCCGAAATGTGATGGGTGCGGCTTATAATCTGGTGCGCTCTATAGTCCGGAATTTACGGTACACATTATTATATCACTGAGTTTTACATTTTATTTACTGGTACCTTAAATCACTTCACATGTAATTTTCACACTAAATCACAAGAAGGCACTCTAGGCCCGTGTTGGTCATTTCAACATTGCCTGTAATTTAAAAAGCAACTGAACAAAAATGGCACCGAAAAGAAAATCACATTCTGCAGATTACGAGCTGAAAAAAATAATGTGCAGCCGAAAACAGCAATCGAGCAGCAGAGAGAAAGTTTGGAGTTGGCGAGAAGCAGGGGTGACGACGAGTCTGATGTAAGCGACATGGAAGAGGAAGTGGCGTGTCGTCTACGTCCCGAGTTGGGGGAGTTGTTTAATGGTAAAAGTGACACTGAGGATGAAGATTTTATTGGATAAAGTAGTTTGAAGTCAAATTGAGTTTAGTAAGCATGTTCTTTATGCTAGAGTTATCTAACTTAATCGATATATTACATTGTTACTGACATTACCAGGCATGTCAATTGTGTACTCTTAGTATACCGTACACTTATTCAGCATGTTGTTCTCTAATTTATTTTTAATTCAAATTGCCTTTCAAGATGACAGGTATGTTTTTGGTGTTTGATTTTATCCAATAAAAAGCCCCCCAAAATGCGACTTATACTCCAGGTGCGACTTATTTATGTTTTTCCCTTCTTATGCATTCTTTACATGGCTGCATTTGAGCAATGACAGATCAGTCAATATTTTATCGCTGACCATGTTTGCGCAACAATAAATGCAACAGGAACCCGGATCGCGGTAGTGAATGGTCGAATTCTAACCACTTGATCACTAGGGATGTTCATAACATCAGAATACGCAAAACAGTTTTGGGTGGCATTCCCCTTTTTAGCAGAGCCATTGGCACATGAGAATAGAAAACCCAAAGAGTTAGATTTAGTTCAGATGAAGACTGAAATCTTGAAATGGGGGTACAAACAGCCCGAATGGGTTTGGGTCGGAGGTTTTTTTTTCCTCTGGATTTTTACCCCCAGATTGACCCACCTCATTGATTATAAAAGATAGTGGCCAAACTTGTTCTGCCCTAAGAGAGAAGGTTGCTTTTCTGGGAAAGCTGCTGAGTCAAGCAAAACCAAAATGCCAAGTTAGCTTTTTGGGGCAATTTTCTCATCTAGGGTACCCTACCTGACTGCCTGTAAAATATGGTGTTCTTATGCAATAGCATTCAGGCCTAGGAGCATTGCATGTCTTTCTGGAAAAAAAATACTGAGTCAGCAAAACAAAAATTGCCGAGTCAGGTTTTTTATTTTATTTTTATTATTTTTTTTTTTTTATATTTAGACTAGAGTGACCTACTAGATTGCTTGTAAAGGACGGGGATCCTGGCCAAACATGTTCTGGGCTGGGGGAGTACAATGTATTTCTAGGAAAGCTGCTGAGTCAGCAAACCCAAAGACTGTGAGTGAGCTTTTCATTGGCAACATGGACTGTGAGAGAGGGGGAGGGGGATGCAAAGGGCAACACCTAAAGCCGGTATTTTGTAATGAAATCTAAGCTAAACAAGACTGTATAAACAGAGACCAAGAAGAACAACGATGGGTCGATAATTAAAATAATATGTCAGCAAGAGAGAAGCTCGGCCCCAACCCAACTTACTGACCTGGATGGAAATTCAGGTCGGGCTTAGGCTTAAGATCTTACCTCTAGGCTGAAAGTGGCAGACAAAACCGCAAAAGGTTTGCTCACTTCGTAACTGTCCGACTTTTGGCTATTAAATCAGCACAATATATTTCCTTGCACAGCTCGGTCTCTTCAAGTTGTGAGCGAGATTGCTTTGGTGATAGACATAGTTTGTGAAAGTAATGAAGTTTCTCAATGCCTGTTAGCAGGCGCTCAAATGCCAGCTTGGAATCCGATTGGCTAAACCAACTGCTTTCTCATAAAATGATGTTACCAGGAGTTTTTGTGAAGGATTCTGGGTAGATTTCTAAGCCTAGCAACAACTTTTGGCTGAAATGTGATTATGCGCTTCAAAATAAAAGCACATCCGGACGCAGCACAACTAGAGAAAAGCAATGATAGGAAACGTATAGACAATTTGGAATTATTTAATAAGTTTCGATGGGCAAAATATATTCAACATAACATTCTGATTTTTTTAGGTCAGCAGAGAAGGCCTTGCAGGCCCAAATACCCCACCTTTGCCAATTATGTTCCACACCACCTGAGTGACCAGCAGTGCTTACTTAGTTTAAGCCTAAAAAAGTGAAACCAAATTTTATACCAATGTTCTGCTAAAATTAGACATGCACTTTATACACGAGTGCATGTTATACATGAATAAATACAGTAAATCATCTTTTTCCCCTTGCTATATTCTTTTGGCCGGATTTTTTTCTATTCATTTCATCATTACACTCTCGCTCTATTATCCGCTCATCTTCCCTCGGCCAGCTTCCATTCTTTCCTCTGACAGCATCCTTTATTTCTGCGGCTCCTCACCTCGACACTTCCAGTCTGACCCTGTATGAGAACACGGAGGTGCGAGAGCAGGACAAAGTGTGAGGTGTGAAAAAGAAGATGGGGACGCCAGATAAGAAAAATAAGGGGGGGTAACATTGAAGAGGGGGAAAAAGGCAATCCTAAGTAGATGGTAACGATAAGGAAAATGAAGTGGAAGAATTGAGATGCTGCACTCAGCTTCCCTCCCTCCCTCTTCCAGGAGAGGCAATTACAATTTCACAGATTGAAATTAAAATCCCCCGTGGTATGTGTGCGCGCGTGTTTGTGCGGGTGTGCCGTGCAAAAGATAGAGTGGGCTGTCAAAGTGATTTCAAGCTGTTTATAGCCTAAGCTCACAAAATAGATCCTCATATGGCAAAAAGGGAAGTACAAGAATTGAATCCCTCACTACTGCCTCCATTTTTATTTCAAAAACTACCAGGATCATCTGTGTATAACGCACACTCGTGTATAACATGCATCCCTAATTTATAACTTAAAAAAGGTACCAAAAGTTGATTTCACTTTTTCTCAGCACAAATTTTGCAGTTTAAAGCAACTGGAATCGAACCTGGATTGAGGCAATGAGATCGTCGAATCCTAACCATTGTGTTAAAAGTGATATAGATATAAGAAAAAGCCTTAAATTTGATCTCATCACACCATTTTTTAATGGTACCAGAGATAAATGGTAATTTCGTTGTGCATTTTACATGTAACCATGACCATAAATCATATTCTATTCTTCTACTTGAAGTGTTGTGACAAACCCTGCTGATGACGTGTGTCCATGATTAAAACCATGTATTAACAACTATAAACAGAACGTAACATACAATGTATTTATTTAATATTTTAATATCTTAATCTAATTCATTATCAGATGCACCAAAGAGTTGTTTCCCCTCGTCAAGCTTTTTTTGTTTATTAATATTTCTTAGCAGCTATCTCTATTTGGGCCCCAATGCTATGGAATGCTCTGCCCTCAGTGGAACTGTTTGAAACAAGGCTTAAAACACAATTCTATTCTATAGCTTATAAATAACCTATATATCATGTTGACAATGTCTCTGAATTGCAACATCCCTTGTAGCCTGGTCATCCTGGAAGGGGGATTAGCTCATGTTCGGTTCCTTCTCATGTTTTTTTTAATTTTCCTCATGCGAAGGTTTTTGACTTTTTCCTTGCCCTCATGTTGGTTTTAGATCAGGGCATGGTGTACTAATAGTCTGTGCTGCCCTTTCAGACTTCTTGTGAATAAGGGCTAGACAAAAAAACATGACTTAACTTACATTTTTTACACTTTGTTTTTTTTTTTTTGTATTTTCATTTTGGGTTTTTTCTAGAAAAATGAAAAATAATACTACTAAAAAGTGACAAGTATTATCTGCCAGTGGAACGAACTTTTTAAACTGTTCTTTTTTTTGTGTAAAATAAAAAATAATAATTAAAATCAGCAAAAACATACTATTATTTCATACTGTTTTTTTTTTTCAAGAAATACAAATGAATATTTATATAGAGCAAAAATATCTGACCGTGAAACAAACATGTTTTGACTACATCCTGTTTTTGTTATTTCAGTAATTAAAATCAGCTAATTATGCTAAATTTCCTTCTCGTTTTTTTTGCAAGGGAAGCAAAAATATAACTGAAAATGTGCAAAAATTATCTGCTAGTGGAAAAAGAATCTGTCTTAATTTTGTTTCATTAAAAAATAACAAGATTAGCAAAATGATTGACACTATATTTTAATATTTTTTTGTAGAAACATAACAAAAACATTTTTTATATGAGCAGGAATTATCTACCAGTGGAACCCCAAAAATATTGTCTTTAGTTTACATTCTGTTTTTCTCTCTCCTGTTGAAGTAAAATAAAAAAATAACTAAAGTCGAGTTTGATTTTTTTATTTGCAGTGCAATCGTAAACATCTACATAAAAAAATTAAGTCATATATTTTCTTGTAGAACGTACAGAGTAAATAATTAGTATATAAAAAGAAAAAAAGGAATAAATATACATGCCAGTTAAGCAAATCAATAGAAAAATAAGCAAAAAAGAATAAGTTCAGGATATGTATGTATAATATTATAACTTGAATTTTTTTATGGCCCATCCCAGCCATCTCTGGGGAGTTGCAGGTTGCCAACTGGAAGCCAACTGGAAGCGAAGTTACTCAGTCCAACGGACAATTTGGACCATACGTGCGTTTTTTTGGAATGTGGGAGGAATACCACACATGCACAGGGAGCACATGCAAACTCCGTAATTTGAGGCCACGGTAGCTGGAATCGAATCCTGGACCTCTGCACCGTGGGGCTGCGCGCTAACCACCCACCCGCTGTGCTATCTAATCACCACATATGTAACATAAAAAAGCAAATATACCAAACAAAGGCTTTATTGTTTGCACTGATAATACTGGGCCATGTCTTCTGGAACACTAGACTAGGTCACTAGGTACACTTGTGTGCCCCGGCACACTGGTTGAAAAACACTGCTATATAAACTCATATTGCATTGGCGTGGAGCATCAAAATAATGTTGTACAATTTCTACACCTGCATTCCCTGCACTCATTGAGATGTATGACCCAACATCAAGTTTTATATTGCCCCTTCGCAGAGTGCATCTTGATGAATTCCTCTTATAATATAGCCGTTTTGCAGTACTTCACTCAGATTCCATGCGGAATACCCGCGCTGTATAATCTGCGAGTGTTTTTATCCGTCATCGGCGTTTACAGGCTATCAACCTCCATTCATGGCAAGCCGACAAAAAAGCCTGTTTTTCCGCTCTAGATGTTCCCAACTGGGAGACGCTCGGCAGGGATTCTGCTCAGTCTGCAGCTTCCGCGCCAGGGACTGGCAACTTGAATGCATCTTGTTTTTTTTTACCAGTACTCTTTGGGGGCCACACGGGGCTTTGTATGTGCCTCCAAACAACATATATTAAAAATACAAAGTACAAATTCTTCATGTACAGATTCTCCCCTACTTACGACCATTCAACTTACGAAAAACGTTACATATGAAAAATAATCGGGATGTCAAAAAATACTCGGACATTGCTATAAGTCAGATTTTGTATTGTGTGCACCATTTTCCAAGTACAGGATGTTACTGTAGTGCTTCTTTCCGCTGCTACCGGCGTTTGGCGCTGTGAGAGCTCACCCAGCATCCACCCCGAAGAAGAAATCCGCTTCCTCTTACTAGTTCTTGTGTAAACATTCTATACTGTATCTCCAGCGCGCTAAGAACTTAGAAGACATTTTTATTGTTTAATATCTTGTGCATCCATTCAATATGGTTGGTGTAAAGTGTAAAGAAGAGGCGAGCCATTTCATTTGAAATGAAAGTAGAATATGGAAGCTTGATGCTGTTGAGAAAATGGTTGGATCGCCTTTATTCGGCCACTTTCTACCCCGGAGGAGGAAGTTGCGTGACTGTTGAAGCTCATCTTCCAAAAGTAAGTTACACTTAACTTTATTTATCTCTATAAAGCATATTATTTTATGACATATATACATTTTAGTACAAAACAATTCAGGTTACATATACAAGCCTTAAACATACTCATATAAACCTTAAACATACAAAATATAGCACTGAAGCAACTTACGAACAAATTCAACTTACGAACGATCGTCCGGAACTTATCTCATTCCTTAGTAGGGCAGCATCTGTATTCAGATAGGTTTCAACGAATATCTAAAAAAGACTGTTATAAACAATATCAAAATATTTGAAGCCTATAATAAGGTTTGCACTGACTTTTTGGAACACTTTTTGGCGGCAGTAGCTCAGGAGGTAGAGCGCTCGTCTTGGGATCAAGGGATCCCAGTTCGAATCCCGGCTCGTCCATGTTACATGTCGAAGTGGCCTTGGGTATGACACTGAACCCCTAATACCCCCAATAAGCAGGTTAGCGCCTTACATGGCTGCAAGGCCGCTATTGGGAAATGTGGAGCATATTGTAAAGCGCTTTGGGAAGTCATTGACTTGAAAAGCGCTATATAAATGCAGATCATTTTAACACTACAAAATATGGCGACATATAATCATCAAATAGTACACAGTGTCTGGATGTAATCCTTTGAAAATATTTGTCTTCTTATACTTGTAGAACCAATTGGAACTATACAGTGCTCACATAAAAGTTTTCCTATTGGATAAAAATGTACTCTGCTTATTTATTGTAAAGGGACGCTTTGTAATATTTGACCACTAGTATTATTTTGTGCAACCAAAAACGAGTGTTACAAAGCACAAGGAAGATGACAAAGTACGGAGACTCAGAGTGACCAAACTGCACCATTTTCTTCAATGTTTTACTTAATGATGTTATCCATGTCTATGCTATAGTTGACATTTCAGATACAATCAGTTAGAAACATCAAATAATTTCAAAGCACAAAAAGATTCTTATATGTTTTGTATCCATCGAGCAGATGCCGATTCGTGCGTGTGTTCACCAGCACTCCGATTCATCAACTTCCGTCACCATTGATCGCTGCCAGCATCACATTTTCAAGTCATTCCCTCGCCCTTGTCGACCTCTTTAACGGAAAGGCTCATACATGCAGCCTGACGGATGTGTGCGCTCCAAATGTTGATATAAATTGTTTATGCTGTGCT
The DNA here is from genome assembly GCF_059441175.1 of Urocampus carinirostris. Classification (NCBI taxonomy): domain Eukaryota; kingdom Metazoa; phylum Chordata; class Actinopteri; order Syngnathiformes; family Syngnathidae; genus Urocampus; species Urocampus carinirostris. The sequence continues at coordinate 30,227,372 of NC_142350.1, forward strand.
TTTGGTTGAATTTAGCTTCGGCGTGTATGTGCGAAACCCGGCGTTCAGCTTCTCCCCTTGTAGATGACTGAATCATAAAAGCCGGTTCACCCAAGCCTGCAAGTTTTCCAGTTTTTATAGAGTATTTTTTCTAATATAAACCCGTCGACCTCTGTTAAGATTAATTTCACTTCTGCAAGAAGAGAAAAAGAAGGTCTTTCTGACCTGTTGTGTCCCCTGCAGTGTGAACATTTTTGTGTAAGTGTACATGCCAGTGTGCTCAGAGGCGTCTTGGGTATTAAGTGTGAAAGTGTTTTTACATTGCTCAAGGGAGAAGTGAGCTGGACAAAAGCTGTGCTGTTCTCATAAGGATGTGTCGCTCTTCATTGTGGAGAAGAAATCTAAAAGCAATTAAATGAGACCACAAAGGACACACGTACTGTCTGCCGGACTTTGTCTAACGTGCCCAATTTTATCTTTGCATAAAAGCATACACTTGTCCGGTAGATTTGTTTTTTTCAGTGATCAGCCAGGTAACGTTTATCCATACCTATGGCTGGCTGCAAATTACAATTTCAATTTTATATACTAATTATCTGGTCTTGAAGTAGTACAGTATATTTAATAACTCATTTTGTTTTTTGATGCTGTTGAAGTTTGCACTATAAAAATAATAAAATAAATCACATAATTTTTCTCATTTTAGTTATTATTTTTCTGAAAAAGGAAACACGTTAGTTTCATGATTACTCATTGAACTCAGCTGTGCCCGCTCGTTTGGCGCCAGCTGCTGCTGGTTACCTGATTGGTTCCCCCTCCCATTTAAGCTCAGTGCTCTCATTCGCCCTTTGTCAGTCTGTCAGGGAACCTCTGCCTACGCAAGGCAAGTACTTTGACTCTGGCTCCCGTCTGTCCCGTTTTTTCATCTGTATACCACTTGTCTGTTCCTGATTCCCCATTTGTCTCTGACTAAGATTTTTGACCAACGACCACGTTTTGATCCCCCGTCCCGGCTAACGACCGGTTTCTGACCTACGACCATGTTCTGATGTCCCGTCACAGCTAACTACCTGATTTTGACCACCGACCACGCTCTGATTCCCTGCTCCGGCTATCGACACATTTTCCCGTTTGACCACGCTACGATCTCCCGCTCCGGGAGATCCACTTCCGCATTCCGAACACGCTCCGATCCCGTGAGCGGCTTGTTTCCCTCGTCCAGCGAGCACCAGATCGCTACCTTTTGTTTTTCCTCTGTATTTCAATAAACTTGTGAGTAAATGTTACGCATCTGGGTCCTCTTCCTGATCTGGTCCTGACAGTTAGAACCCCAAAAATGGCAGTAGATTAACATTTTTGCCCAGTTTATATATTAATGATAATGAGGTATTACAAAATATTTGTTTGATAAAGCTGTTTAATATTTTATTAAATAAAATGTAATACAAGAAAGACAATATAGACTTTACTAACTTGATGTTTTATTCTAAAAAAAGGCTCATTTCATAAAAAGATAAATTATGTATTCAAATTATTCAGCACAGCAACGCAGTTGTTTGCGCGTGTGTGGCACAGTACTGAGGTTACGGGATCAAATCCTCCTGTGCAGAGTTTGCATGTTTTCCCCGTGCTTGCGTGGGTTTCCTCCGGGCACTCTGGTGCCCTCCCACATTCCAAAAACATGCATGTCAGGTTAATTGGCCGGTTTAAATTGTCCCTTGGTGGGAATGAGCGAGTGAGTTGTTTGTCTCTGTAAGCCCTGCGACTGGCTGGCAATCAGTGCGGGGTGTCCCCTGCCCACTGCCCGAAGACAGCGGGGATGGGCTGCAGCACCCCCGCGACCCTACTGAGGATGAGCGGTGCTGATAATGGATGGATGTATTCAAATTGTTGCTCATTTCAAAAAGTATGACCTAATTTTCACAGAGTATAAACAAATAAGAAAAATCTGCTTTGTAAACACAATTATAGTTGAATAGAATAAAAAGTAATTCTTATAATTAGTAAAAAAAAAAAAACATTGCAGAGTACAACAGTCCTGTACATTTATATTTTCGTTTTTATGCACATTTTAAATTGCGATCAAAGTTGACATTTTTTAAAGGGACAGTGTGTGGTAATTAGGGCCCCTAGTGGTAAAGAAAAATAATTATTTAATCAAAACAATACTGATTTCATTATATAGTGTGCTTTTTTAGATATTTTGAAGTCAAGACATTTGTATTTATTTTATAAGCTAACCTCGAGGGAGCTGGCATTACCATTTTGCTGCTGAGGGTACCCTTGAAAACCAAAAACCTTTTTAAAATCTGTGCAAAAAAAGAGAATTAAAATGATGCGGTTTGGTCACATTGAGTATCCATCGTGTATATTCTTACTTATACTTTGCTTTAGCCTTCGTTTTTGGTTGCACTACACACAGTACACCGTCATCTAGTCAGCAAACATGACACACTGTCCCTTTATTATATTATGTTTTTGTTTGATTTTGCTGTTACAATTATTTACATATTTTTCTCATCGATATTCAGTCAGAAAAGTTGATTTGTCAAACCCCCCTTCCCCGTCTGTATAGCCCCTTTTCCTTTTTTTTTCTTTATCTGTCTCCTTCCCCAGTCAGATTTAATCCGGTTAGTCACGCTAGATATGTGCCCCGCTCACCGCGTTTAACTTGGTTTCGCACATATCCCCGGAGAGACCCTATGGATCCTGTTACACCCACAAACACACTCTGGCAGAGGAGCCCCAACGCAGACGTATACTTTTCGCCATCAGAACAGTCTTGTCATTTTATCTGCTGCCTGAAAACCGAATTGTAAACTAAATCAAAACCGTATCCATTCAACTAGGGCGCTTCTGGAATCAGGGCTCATCTGCAGTGCCTTTACTGTTTTTATTACGTAGAAGATGCACTAACTCACATTGCTTATTAGGAGTGTTGGGCATGTTACTAAAAAATGTAATTAGTTATAGTAACTAGTTACATCATTTCAAAAGTAATCGTGTTACCCCCCAGATTACTTACACCCTTACTCTAAAAGAAGCAGAATGAGAGAGGGATAGCTTCTTTACCAGAGCTATCAATACCAGTACACTAAACCACAGATTAAAGTGCAATATCCTGGTGATCATGCTGTATTCGAGAAAAATTGGGAGTTCTCCAACCTTTGACCAGGAAAATATCACTAAAACTAAAATCTAGATGTAAAGTGGGCGATAAAATATGTACCCGACTTCAAAGATTGCTTCAATCTGACGTCAATTGACAAATGGCGATGCCCGTCGAAGACACGGTGAATGGCAAGACATTTAGAATTTGGAATTGTCTTTCGTGTCATTGATATCAACGTTGCGAAATATGTATGCGACGAGATTAGACATGGCACTCCAGGGTAAGACATGTAATATACTTTCAAGGGAAATGGGTAAAACACAGTCAGGATGATTGGGCCAGAAAAATGATAATTACAGCATAGTGCTTAGAAAAAGCTGGCCCAAGATAGAATAATATTGGAATGAAGAATAGAGCAGTGTTAAAATAATGTAATGAAAATAAGAGAGATAACATTTGGTAGAAGCAATTAAAAAAGGCAATATGAGGGCAGCACGGCGGCTGAGTGGTTAACGCGTCCGCGGCGCAGTTCTGAGGTCATGAGATCGAACCTTCGTGTGTGGAGTTTGCATGTTCTCCCCGTGCTTGCGTGGGTTCCCTCTGGGAACTCCGGTTTCCTCCCACATTCCAAAAACATACATGTCAGGTTTATTGGCTGGTCCAAATTGTCCCTAGGTGTGAATGAGCGATGAGCGAGTAAGTTGTCTGTCCGTGTGCCTCGCGACTGGCTGGCAACCAGTGCAGGGTGTCCCCTGCCCACTGCCCAAAGATGTCTGGGATCGGCTCCAGCACCCCTGCGACCCTAGTGCCGACAAGCGGTGCAGATAGTGGATTTATGGATGGATGGATGGATGGATGATTCACAATTCCGTAGTGCTGTGGTTAGCACATTCGCCTAACATGCGAAAGGTCCCTGGTTTGCGACTGAGTGGAAACACTTGTTGGCTTGAAGAAGAGTTGGTGCCACCAGGCTGTCCTTGCCCAGGACATAGCATATGAAGTGGGACCCCTTTGACCCTTGTGGTTAAAGGATCTAAGTACAAGTATATATATATATATATATATATATATATATATATATATATATATATATATATATATATATATATATATATATATATATATATATATATATGTATGTATGTATGTGTGAACCAATTACATGTGTCGTACTCTGTGCTTGTGACAGCGCTACCATAACTGTATTCAGTTCTATTCTGTAAATTGATTTTAAAAACATCTCAACTTAAATCATTTGTTGTACTCAGTGTTGTGTTGCTGGTAGAAAAAGTGTATTATTATTTAATGAGCGAAGGAGCAACTGCTACATTGTGGTAGACGTTGTAATTCACAATCTGCTTTCAAAAAGTAACGCACTATGCTGTAATGACAGTTGACCTACAAAATGTTATCAATTCCGCGTTGCTGCGGTTCTTACAGAGAAAAGTAATTGCGTTCCAGGAACGTTTTCCTTTGTAATGCATTACTCCCAACAGTGCTTATTGGTCAATTCCTTTAAGTGTGTTGTTTTTACCACCCCCCAGTCTCTGCAACACCTTCCTTATGTGACACTTTTAACTCAAATTGTAAAGCCAAAGGTTATAAATTATTATCGAGTAAAAATATAGCAGATGTGTGCATTTCCTGCATTTCCTGCATTTCAGTTCGCCACGCATAATTAAATTGCGGCACATATAAAATATGTTGGCAGTTCATGTATTGATCCAATAGGAAACTCCGAGCATGCAACATTAACAGGCACTGAAATGTAAATGGAGAAAGTAGAGGAATGTTGGTGACCTTGAGTGGAGTTGTTCTGACTCCTTCCTCCAGAAAAGCATCAAATTGGGAGTTCAGACTATACAGTGCATCCTTTGGGCAGATATTATGCAAAGAGAGTGTGTGAATTATTGATTTGCATCCAACTTTCTGAAATACAGTCAGGGTGTGCATGAAACATACTTGGCTGTAGATTCTTTACTGATACTGTGTATTAAATCAGTGTTTTTCAGCCAGTTCACACTAGTGTGCCATGAGACATTGTCTAGTGTGAATTAATGATTGCATGAATAGCCTTTTGCTGTCATTATACAGAAGTATGAGATTTGGAAAAAAAAGGGGGGGTGAGGGGGTTAAAAGAACAATATACCGGGTATTAATGATATATCTTACTTTATCTGCCTCTAGGAGTGTTTTTAGCTTGGTTTTGTGTCAAGGTACCCCGGATACCAACACAATAGATCAGACATGGGGACTTGAGACTTAGTGACTTGGACTCGAGTCGACTCGAGTCGCTGTTTTTATGACTTGTGACTTGACTTGGACTTGGCAATCTAAGACTCGGGACTTGACTTGTGACTTGACTTGCCCAAGAAAAAAATACTTGGGACTTACTTGGGACTTGAAGGTGAAGACTTGAGACTTACTTGAGACTTGCACATGTGTGACTTGGTCCCATGTCTGCAATAGATAAACATCTGCCCTTGTTGAGGCAACCCAAGGTCCCCCCTACAGAGGAGACTGTACTGGGTGTCCTGAAACGTCCTTTCCTATCGGGTAAGGTTGTGCACCACCGTTACATCCTAGTGAATGCCCTGCGATCAAGTGGCCCTTGAGAGTGGTCACACATGAGGACAATCTGCTAATTATCCAGTGATCGGTATCTAAGAAAAGCTACCGAGCGCAAAGTGGAGATCACCAAGCTGGGGAAGAGAGAACATTAGTCCCACCAGAACTCTTATTTGGGAAAGTAAGAAGAAGAATTCCGTTTTGTTTACAGTGAAGAGGAGTCAGAACCGGATAGAACCCTGACTTTTTGGAGAGTGCTGGAAGGCAGGCCAGATTTGATTTTAAGTTTGCTCTCTGCCACCTACCACAAGAAGCCTACCTCTGGACGGAAAAGAACCTTTGTATTTTTGGACCTCATCCCCATTTTCTCAGAACCGTTTTGTAGTAGTCGATAAACCTTTTTTGTTCGAATCTAGAAAGATTTATTTCAAAGTGTAAAACCTTCCCTGGATTGCCACATCACGTACAAACAACTCTGGAGCTGCATGTGGCTCTTTGGCACTCTTGAGCGGCTACATGGCGATTTTTCAACAAACCACTGCCCCAACAACCTCGCCCAAAGAGAATGCCTGGCAATTGCCGAATTTTGTTCAGCATATTTGCTTTCTTCTAGTAGTCAGCCAAGGAACATTTATCCATTCGGTAGGTGGAACCAGATTATTATTTTATTCTTTTTGTTTAATTATCTGCGCCGGAAGTCTAGGGAAATTGATTTATTTAAAACTAGACTTTTTTTAAATTATTATTATTATTTTTTTTTAATACTGCTTAAAGATTGCACTGCAAATGGGATGCTGATAAATTAAATAAACCAAAACCCTTGCAGATATTTTTTTTAATCATTTTATAATTTTATTTCAAAGAAAGTTACAACGTTGCAAAGAAATGTTTATGTCATGGGAAAAACACAATAAATTGAAGAATAATAAATGACACTACAATCGAAGGTGTAATGAGTGATACAACTTGTCAATAAATGGCGTTTTTATTTAACTGCCCACCACATCATTGAACTGCACCATTTTTTAAAAATACCAAATTAATGCTTTTGTCAGATTATGCATATCAAAATTGAGTTTTTTTTTTCTTTTTTTGTAAATCATAAGTATTCAGATTTTTTTTGTAGCAAAATGGTTCGTTGTTTTGTGATAAATCGATCTAAAAAATGCTTTGCCCTGGCAGATCATTTCTGTTCATTTCAAAGGGACAGGGGGTAATATTAAGTGCCTCCTTGTGGTACAAAAAACTTTATCCAGTAGAAAAATAAGAAAAACAAGAACCATTTTTTACAAGGTTAATTTTTTATCAAAATATCATGGATTTTTGATAGATTTTTTTTTTTTTCCTAAACACCATAAATTCCCACTTAACTTGGCACCATGTTTGTCCAGCAGCCTTATGCGTGACAGAAAATAATTGAGAAGGACTGGGCTGGACTAAGAAGTAACTAAGAAAATGAATTCTAAATTGTGTCTTTCCTCTTATTCAGTAGCAGCATATTTTAAACATATTCATGTGATACTAATTATTTCTTTTTCAATATAATTATATATAAATACTAATTTCAAACCTATTGAAATACAATAGAATTCACATCTTCTAAGAATGCTAAAAACATTTACACTTGTATTCTCTGTGTTATGTTTATGTTTCTATTAACTTGAAGAGTAATAATCCCAAAACTAATATGACATTTCAAGTTTGTCGGATTGTGTTCTGTACTACATTGTCGAATTAGTTTAGTAAAGATGATTACCTTCAAAAAATAACTCGGTCATAGTATTTTAATTTGTTGCCATAAAGCTCATTAGTCATATTTTGTAGAATTTAGTGCAACCTGTTTGAAATTGTGCATTGTAATAATTATACTGCACTTAGTAGGTTTTTTTTTTTTAAATATATTTTCAAGACCCATTTCAGCTGACTTTTCTCAGTGATTCAAAACTTAAAAGCAACTATGTCAAAAGTAGCAAAAAATACATTGCCAGATCTTTAAAAGCATCTGTTCTTCACACAAAACTGTTATTTATTTTTGTTTGCCTGAAGTCGGAACAAGCAGAAATCAAACACATTTAGTTAAGTTTCTTTCATTACCATCAACACAACGTTGAGTCATTTATTTTTGAGTGCAAACTGTGGCAAAATATCCCGAGTGTGTTTGTGAGATATTTTGTTGTTGTTATCCAGATTCAATAAAGCAAAAGTTTAGTGCCTTGACTGTAAAGTGTGCTGTGTTTATTGATGAGCAGGAATCAACCCTGACCTCTTGAAAGCCAATATTGCTGATTGACCCAAGGGATGTGATCTGATTGGCAGATTCAATTTTATTTTTTTTAAGTATTGATTTTCTGACTTGCAATGGAAAAGTCCATAACATAAAATGGTTTTTCACCCTTACTTCGCTCAGTTTTTTCCTATTTTGTTGTTGTTGTTGCTGTGCTCACGTGTCAGAATAGATGGCAGCAAACAAATCAAAAAGAAATAATATCCCCCGTTAAAATTGCGTAACTATACTGAAAATTAAATTATTCTTCCTGAACATTTTAATTATACATGTGATGGTAGAATTTACAAGTGCAATGTCAAAATGACTAACAATTGTATTCTTGGAGGGGGGGTCCATGAGTAAAAACGAAACGTAAGAAAATAGAAAATGGGGGACAAGAACTCTTACATTGAAAGGTAAGAAATTGAAACACTTGAGGCCTTACATTGTGACTAAGTTGTACATAAAGAAATTATTCAAACATGACTGGTCAGTTACACATTTCAATATTGCAACAAAAGGATGCCAAACTATAAGATGCACTGGAGTGAAAAGATGCGAATGCTGTTTTTGCTGTTTGGGTTGCATTTTCATTAAAATCTTGTTGAAACTTGTCTGCAGTCAGGCGCTAAATTAAAATTATGTTGGTAATTGGCTAGCAGCTAGTTAATGTCTGCTTCCTAGTCATCTCAACGCAGCATAGAATGACTTTTAAGTCATCGTGTCAATTGTGGTAGATTAGATTAACTTCTAAAAAGTAGGAATCGGACAGAAAAACATCAATAATGCTATTTGCTAAGCTAGCCCACTCCATGGTAAGACTCCAAATTAAGTTTTTGGTCTGCCGAGAACCAAAACAGAGCACATCCAACAGAATACTGAATTCTTCAATAATAAATATAATAAAACTACACTGTCAGACTTGTTATAAAAATGACTCAAGTTATGTTGATTTGTATTTCAGAAAGGAAGAATAAACTAACTTCAGGTTTAAAAGTCAATGTCAGGACGGACCAGAACAGAGCAGGAGACCCCAGAGCGTTCGTACAATTCAGGACTGAAGAGAAGATCGTAGCGTGGGACGAAAGCAGGTCGGATCGGAGGCAGATCGGATCGGAGGCAGGCAGGCAGAATCAGGTAAACAAGAAGGCACATGTAATCGGGAGAGTCTTACGGGGTACAGAAGTATCCTCCGACCAAGAGTTCTCCGCGTAACGCGTTTAAAAAGGGAGCATTAACCAATCAGGAAGCACATTCCAGCGCGCCACATGATTATCCCAGGTGGCTCCACTTGGGTAATCATGACAGTCAATCTAATCGCATTTTCACAAGTTACAATTGGGTCTTGCTACGATCTTGACCGTTGAGGTAGGTGCACCAAATATTTTCACATAATGAAATTGGTTATCACTTTTAGCTAAAGCGGGGTAAATCCACCTCAAACTGACTCAGTTGAACCAAAAATGTTGAAATGTGTCTTTTATTACAGTGTTTTGAGTAAGTTATTTTTTTCTCAGTAACGGGGTAATCTTATTATTTCAACTCCATTACTGTTACGGTCAAAAGTGAGTTTTTACGTATGCTACCGTGTGTGTATTTTTGTACGTTTTTGTGTTTATGTACACATGTTTTTGTGCGTGTTTATGTACATGCTGATTTTTCTTTAAAAAAATGTTTTTACTGTTTATATTCGTTGCATTTAAAGCGTAGGAAAAATCTGTTCCTGGTGAGGTAGAGTAAATGTTACAAGGTTTACTAACACAACTACCTGTCTGCTCTTTATCCGACTGACCTGAATACTGCTCAGAACATTTTAAATTATTTGAATTACAAACGTTTTCCAAAGGAACCAAAATGGATACTTTCCGTTGTAAGTAGTTTCTTTTTTATAGTGTAAATCAGTTACTAACGTTGTTAGTTTTATTGAATACCTAGTGAGTAAATGTAACTAATTACTTTCTTAAAGTAATGTGCCCAACACTGGTAATACCTCACTGAAAACGAAAGATCCAAGCCCTGTTTACATTAATCTCATGCTTGGCTGTAAAAAGTATACAGAGAATATTGTAATGTGCATTCCTGTAAATATGTCCCTATTCTAATGACTCTTTCCTTCAGGGCTGATTGGATGAAAATGCATCGCTAACAGTAAGCGGCTATCAGCTCATTGTATTTTAATGTCTTATTAACCCTCCATTCCTACCGCATAGGTCAAGGCTCCTTGTGCAATTCAATTGCTATTATCTGTTTTCTTGTGTTTATTAGAGGCCAATGAGGCAAGTTCTTGCTTGCTGCAGGGTGCCATTGATAAATAATTACATTCCTAACAGGCTTTAGGGTCGAAGCTGTATTTTGTTATTTATTTGTTCACGCACATTATCAGCAAACCAATTAGTTTCATGAAAGGTTAGTGGTTGATGACTCCTATTGTTTAGGTACTTGTAAGTATTCAACCCTTTGTTTCATTTGGAGAAAATTAAGTGGATACAAATATAAATTCTTAACAAGTGTAAACAATCATTTCGCGACTTGAAATGCAACTTCAAAAACTTTACTGGTTTGTTTTTGAAGTGGGTCATTTTAATTATGGGGAAAAAAATGCCCGTAGCAGATTTATTTATTCCAGAAATGTTATTCTTGCACATATGATTCTTAATGATTTTATAAACTGATTTGGATTTTTTTTCTCTGTTTCAAGTGTTTTTTGTTTTTGCAAACAAAGCCCGAATTCCCTTATACCTGGGATGTCAAACTGTTTGGCTCTGGAGCCAGATCCAGACTTTTTGTTCTCCAAAATTTCAGATTTGTTTTCAGTATCATGCTTTAACATTCAGCCATTCAGGACAGAACTTTTCAAAACACAACACATCTGTTCACTAACAGATTTTCATGTTTAGGATAGAACTGGTTTATTTTCACAGTTGAGTGAATGCATTTTTACACCTGAAAGAACTCACCACGCTATTCAAACTCAACACTCCCTTCTAGCGGTCGGGAGAGTATTTTGACGGCATTTCGTTGAAAAATTGTAACTTTTGATAGAAATGACTTAGAGACTTGCATCTTTTGTTGAATTACTCCGTAATTTATGGCAGGCTGCATTAAATCCGGACTGGATCCCGCAAGCCATATGTTTGACACGTTTACCATATGCAAAATGTTAAACATATGTCACTGAGTCAATTGATTCCATATATTTGGCATTAAAAATACATATAAAGCTTTCAAAAAAAATCTTACTAAAAATTTTGCTCGTCTTTTTTATTTATTTTTAATGATCTTTTATCTGGTCTTCTGGTAACTTAAGGAAAAAAACGTTGTAACTATTTTGGGGCTTTAAAATATTCCTTAAAATAAGCAAAAAATATTTATATGCGTGATCTTACAATATAGCTTAAAGTATTTTATTCTTATCAAAGAAATAATATGTAGCTACAAAAATATATACCAGAAATGAACAACAATTTTTTTGCTGTGGTTCTTCAGTTGTGTATCACTAAACACACCATAACAAACAAGATTTACCCCACATTGGCAGATAATGTTGCTCATTTTAAAATCGATTTTGCTTTTAACTATTTTAATCATTTAAAACATGTCATCTATTCCATTTCATTTGGAAAAAAATAGATTAATATATTTTAAAAAGAAATAAAACCCTAGAAAACAAGTCTGGTAAGAGTAATCGTAGTAAAAATAATAAGAAAAAAACCCAGTTCAAAATATTCTGCCAAGCGGGCTAGACTTTTTTGTGTAAATGTATGTACCGCTTGGTTAAAGGCTACAAACGCTTTACCACAACAACCATACTGCCAGTATCTGGAAAAGTTGGAGTCATTATAAGTAACCGTTATTTACAGAGAAATTTTATATATGATGTTGGTCTTAAAGCAAGCACATCCAGAAAGTTTTTCATGATCTTCATTATGCTGCCTGAGCTGTTACAGGCACAAACATTGAAGGTTATTTTACTGATGAAAGCAATTCAATGAGTAAAAAAAAATAATAAAGTTCTTCAAAGCCCTGAAAGCTGTGCGTGTGACAGATATTGTCTTGTTAAGAACTCATATATTTCTAGGTAAATGATCACATTTGTCAGAGGGACCTCAAAGCGATTTTCTTCAAAATGATATTCATGAAAAGCAATGAGGGAAAGAAAGAAAAAAGCCACATTGCACTTGATCAGAGTAATAATGACCCTGCAGGCAGAGCGGAGCAATTAAAGAAGAGTCCAGGGGAGACACGAGAACTATTAACAGCCACAGAGGAGCCTCAGCCGGGGTGTGCGTGGCGCTACACTGATGAAAACATGCGAGAGATCCAGAAAAAAACACTAATTACAGACAGCGGCGGACGGTGGGGTACGGGGGGAGAGTGTTGGTGTGTGAAGGAAACTGGGGAATGAGATGCAGGTCCTTGCTCTTCAGAGGCATTTCCTGTCCAATTTTACAAATTGCTTCATATTTTTTTCACATGTTGCCTCTTGCATTAAATCGTACAGTTTTACATCAAGTAGCCATGCAAGTAAAGTTTTGCTAAAGGTTCTATTGGACAGATAGAAAACACAGGCTTAAAACATCCTAGTTAAAGAACAGGCAGGTTTTAGGGAAGTTTTTAATTAATTAATTTTTAATCTGCGCATCCTATGCGAGAAGTTTTAAAGGGACAGTATGTAATAATTAGTGCCTCTTGATAGTCAAATAAAAACGTTCTTTCAGTAAAAAGAGAAACATGGATTTGAATAATAGGCAAAAATGCATAAACCATCTTACCAATGTTAATGAAAATTTGAGTTTTTTCTAAAAATTGGCATCCCATGCGGAAGTCGACACGATTTTAGTCTGAGGTTGCACTGTTACGGGTCCCCAGAGTAACAAAAAACGCTACGTGTCTTGAGTTTTACGCAAAGCTCAGAATTCTTTGACGTATTTAACATACTACACATTACGTTTGGTCGAATCCTACCAATAGCAAAATAAAGACAACGTAGACATTCTTCCGCCCAAGTTAAAAGTACATGGAAAAAATATTTGGGTTCCCTCTGAAAGCATTGAGAAGTCGCTTGGTATGAGATTCACAATTTCAATCTGAAAGTCTAAAAAAATAGATGACCACACATATTCCTACCTTTTGAAGCCACCCACCGCTCCCAAACGAAAGCGTCGCAATCAAAAACCGCGATAGTACAAGGAATTATCTTGGGGCTGGGGCTGCATTTCCAAGATGGAGAGATTTCTGGGGGAAACTACAAATGAAAAGTAAGCTATTTATTTGACCGGTAAGAAGACTTTTTGTTTGTGTTTTGAAGAAAAGCTCACGTCCTCTCTCTCTACTGCCCCTTTGACTGGCTCTGCCTCTTCCACTTTGGCTTGGTGTTTTAAAAGTCTACACAAAATGATGTAGTGGGTTATTTCTTTTAACTTAGCTAAGATTCATGTGCGAATGTGAACGTAGCTATTTACACTAGCACGTGTAATATTGACCGTGGCACTGCAGTATTTTCTTGCAATGCATCATTACGCTATTAATTGAAATATCTACAAACAAGTCTAAAAGTATCAGTTGCATTTTCTATGAAAAAATGACAACCAAATTATTAACAAGATGTAACTAACTTGCATCATCACTTGAGTGAACGCTGACTATTCGAGAGGACATCTTGCTCGCGTGCTGGAAAGCTGACCATGGCCAGGTACATATTAGGAAGGCAGGATGCTGTTTGTCCACCTGGAGTTTCCGTAGTGCCAGCACTGCCCTTGACAGACAACACGGTGCCAACTACACCACTACGAGGCAATAAATATTACATACTGTCCTTTTAACAACACTAAAGAAACATCTATCACCTCCTCGTGGATTTCAAGATGATTATGGGAAGCCACCTCGTGGACCACAAAGCGGAAGTACAATAAGGGGCGGAAACTAGTTTACACCATTAAACAGCTATATGCCAATGCCGACATTGCAGTACTTATCAGTGATACCATTGGAGCGTGGTTTCAAACCACAGTTTGTGTGAGGCAATGCTGCATTCTCTCTGACTTTATCCGTCATCTTCCTGGAAGCCCTGGGCTAATATGAAGGTACGGTCAGCGTTGGGGGACATTACATCACGAACCTCAGATTTTCTGATATTGCCAGAACGACAGGAGAAGAACAGAATATCAGAGATCTGGTCAATCGCCCGGACAAAGCTTCCACCAAGTATGCGAAGGAAATCGGCACACACATCACCACACACCTCACCATCGACCACCAAAAGCTTGAACATGTCCAGTCAAGTCAAGTCAAGTCATTTTTATTTGTATAGCCCTAAATCACGAAGAGTCTCAAAGGGCTTCACAGATTGTTACACTATATTACACAAACTATTTTCAACCGACAAGAGGAGTAGGTTATTCGTATGCAATGGAGTAGAAGTGAGTTTTAAGTTTAGATTTAAACATTTCCACTGAGGTTGCAGATCGAATCTCAGGGGGAAGAGCATTCCACAGCACCGGTGCCCGGATGGAGAACGCTCTCGAACCAGCAGAAGACTTCTTTGCTCTCGGGATCATCAGAAGACCAGCACTCTCAGATCGTAGGCTTCGGCCCGGGACATAGTGGCAGATCAGATCTGAAAGATAAGAGGGAGCAAGTCCATGTATGATTTTGTACAATACTAAGAGAACTTTGAAGTCACATCTTTGGCTAACTGGGAGCCAATGCAGGTTAGCCAAAATCGGTGTTATGTGATCGTACTTTTTTGTCCTGGTTAAGAGCCTCGCTGCGGCATTTTTAACCATCATAAGAGGGGTCAGAACAAGAAATCATGGCCTCGATAGCTCAAACCCCAACCACACTTGCTAGACTTAAACCCGTCTGGACAATCCAGGGAAATTAAAGATCAAATTCATGCAAGCACTGGTTATTTCCATTTTTCTCAACTCGTTCAGGGGAAAAGACCAGAAAATGAGTATTTTGGTGAGCAGACCCACAACAATGTGTTCCAAATGTACAGGAAAAGACAGGTGTATCAGCAAACTATACTACTTTGAGAAATGTTCGGAACCTTTTGGATCGACTTAGGCCCGATAGTTGGTTTAAGAGTCTGCGCTGATTAATTCTGAATAGCCAAGTGTGGGAAAGGTTACCTCAACAGGGTCAAGCATCAGCATTATTTCAAATGTCAGCGATAGGATGAAGAGCCATGAGTGTGAGTGTGTTTGCTCAAGTGGAGCCATGACAGCAGTGTGAAGGAGTGATCATGCAATGGTCTTAAAGTCACATTTAATTGGTGAATCCCCTTAAGTAAATAAAAAAGGTGACATTTTCTCTTTAGTGCCTGGGCAGGAATGTTAAAAAGCAGTGGGCCCAGTTCCCTCAAATGTCAAGGAGGAATAATTTCCTGCGCATACTCAGCCAGCTTTTGTACCTTAGCCCTCCTCAAGCACGGTGGCGACTCAAAAAAAGGTCATCAGCACATTTGACTCATTTTATGTCAACATTTGACCAAGAATCGATAGCGGCTTTTCGTGATCAAAAATAAGTAGGCTGCCGCCAAATTTTGTGAGGTGCCGAAAGACAGAGGTCCCCAACCTTTTCTCTACCACAGACCGGTCTAATGTATGACAATTTTCAACATTTGGGTTTGACATACTTTAACTGATCCGGCTCGTCTCAGAACAGAAAGTTTAGATCCAACCCAAGAGCCAAACTGAGTGTGGCATCTCTGGTATAAGCAAAAAGTAAGGCTCAATACCAATCGACTCCCAGCACGGTACCATTCCGCAGCCCGGTGGTTTGTGGACCACTGTCATAAGAATCATAATGCGGCGTAGATGTCACGTTTTTACCGTTTCTTGCATCATTTCTTGTTAGGTGTTGTTGCTTGCACTTAAACACAGCCCTCGCTCCCCCCTACCTCATCTGCCTCCCGGCACTGTAAATAACTTTAAGCAGCCTGCAAAACAAACAGATGAAAGCACGCCTTTGACATGAAAACATGATGATAAGAGCTCGGTGGGGAAAAAAAAATCAAATCCCGAGAGAAAAGGTCTTTCTGATGAGAACAGACATCATTGACTGCGTCTGCACTGTTTATCGTCTGGAAAAGGAGCCGTGGCCGGCTGCAGGCCAATACGCCTTCAATTACCTGCTGCAACATCCAAATGTTTTCATGTCGCCATTCAGAACCGCCAAGGCCTGAAAGCCTCTTAACGGCAGATTTGTCCTTGTGTTGAAACCATTTGAAAAGGAAAACAGAATTGAAAGTATTTGCTCTCCTCGTTACCTTCCATGTTTTACAGCATGTTTGAGAATGCAAGTCGATCCATTCTCTGCGAGTTCAACGGGTTTATTAAAAAAAGGCCGCCGATTACAATGGAGTCATAAAGTCTCCTGCTGATAAACATTTCTGTTTATGGATTTATACAAGCTGTAAGAAAAAGTGAGAGAGCATCTGAACCTTTGATTTAAATATG
This sequence comes from Urocampus carinirostris, assembly GCF_059441175.1. Lineage (NCBI taxonomy): Eukaryota > Metazoa > Chordata > Actinopteri > Syngnathiformes > Syngnathidae > Urocampus > Urocampus carinirostris. Next base: position 30,243,759 of record NC_142350.1, read on the forward strand.
CTGGTTGATGATGTAGAACAGTGAGGGGTATACTGTATGTGAGCACCATATATTCAGAGCCATAGGGCACATCGTGTGAAAGGGCACAGTCTCCGTGGTTGGTTCTTTTTAAGAATTTAACACACTTGAAGCGCACCCGACCGATGCATTCAAGCTACAAATGCTCTGTGCTTTACTGTTCCTTTGTATTCCCACCAAAATTAGATACAAATATGTTTTAAAAACATTTGTGCCGCAAAGTGGGGACATTTTGATGCAGGGGGCGTGGTTGGTTCCATTTTCGGCACATTACAGACGAGCATATAAGTGTTCGTACTTAAAAAAATACAGCGGTAGCCAAACTGAGTTTGGTTGCTGTTTATTCAACTATTGATTACAAAGTGAAACACACTGATAGAAACTTTCCGTTTCCTCCAAAAAATAAAATCAGTAAAAGGCCGTGAATTTCACACCAAGGCCTTGGGTGATGGCCTTCAGTGATATTATGTCATCCGTGAACAAAACGGTTGGACTTGAACGACCAGAGCTGGCTCCCCACCAATCAAGAGCATGTTCCCTTCAAGACGCTGTATTTTTGTGATTGGAATGTGTGTTGTTCACTTTCCATTTTTAGAGTATACAAAAAGGTTACATTTGTTTTGTGTTTTTTTGTACATCTGTAAATGTTTTTTTTCGTTATGGGTCCTGTGTTTTTAAGGGATAATGTGTTTTTCATAATAATAAAGAAGAGTCCAGGGGAGACACTAGAACTAAAGAATAAATAAAATAAAGTTATTTGAGTTGCACTGAAGTCAATGTATTTAATCAGAGATTCTGAGTTGCTTGACAATAATGTTGCTTAGTATTAAAAGTTCAAAGTTTAAAAGTTTACCGTAGAACCAAAAAAAGCTATTATAACTTAATTACTGCCCCCTAGCTAACGTTTCCCGAGGCCTTCGAGAAGGCCCTCATTTTGCCTACTTAAAATCTGATTGGCTAAACCAGTGGTCAGGAACCTTTTTGACTCAAAGGGCAAAAAACCTAAATATTGTGATTGTTTTGGTTGGGGGAGAGCCACACAAAATGATCACAAATTTCAACAAAACTGCTAAACCCGCTTTCCAGACAAAAGCTTATTCTTCAGCACATTTTTTTTTTCACTGTGTGACGTTTGAAGAATTGATAACATCCAGGAAATAAAAATAAAGCCTGTGTCCCGTTTAAATACACCACTTAAAATTGGTTTCCCTCCCCCAGTCACTTAAGAGTGTTAGGGCTCATTTTGACCATCATTTTTGTCATAATGATATCAAAGCAAAATGCAAGCAAAGTTCTCATGTAAAATTCTCACAACATTCTGCAAACGGGGAAACGGGATCCCTACGTATTTACCTTCGGCTCAGAAGCTGCAGAGCGAAAGACAAGGGGGAGTGTTTGCGCTATGTGCTAATCCCTACCACTATCCCAAACAAATTGTTCTGGTTGCTCTGCTGGCCTTTTGGCATATTTACAGTTAGTTATGTGGATTTCAGTTATAAGGTGTCTCAACAGAAAACATGGATACTCAAATAAGCTCCCATTCAAAAGATTCCTGAGCGATGTACAGCCAAAACAAGGTTTTTGGTGTGACACATTAACTGTAAACTGTTGTTACAAATATGCCCTATATATACTGGACAGTATGATTGATGTTCTCAGTGTTGTCTAGGCTTTGAGTGTACTTCAATTTGCGTTGCTCACACAAATTTGAAATGACATGGAGAAAAATTGCATGGTTTTAATTTTGTCTCAGAGCCAAACGTACGAGCCATAGGTTCCCAACTCTCTGGCAAAACAGTGTAATCAACACCTATGTTATGCTACAGGAGGCCTTCCCAAACATTTCTGAAGGCCTCAAGGCAGATTTCTTAGCCAAGCAACAAATAATGGCTGAAATGTGATCATTAAATGCTAAAATATGAAAGCACACATCTGGAAGCAGCACAACCAGGTGAAAGCAATGAAAGGAAGTTGACAATTTGAAAATATTTATTAAGTATTTATGGACAAAGCATAATTAAACCACATTATTCAAATATTTTTCAGGTCAGTAGAAAAGGCCCAGTTGGCTCACCACTGGTTAAAATATTTCTACCTTTTACAATATAAAGAAAAGGTTGCCTTCCAGTTAGATTAACGATAGGCGGCCAAACTTTTGATCCTGAATGCCACATGGGACGCTTTTTTCACCTTTTTTTTTTTTTTTTTTAAATCAAGCAGAAGAAAATGAGTTGGTCACCACACTTTTTTTTTTGCTTGCTTTATTGTAACAGAACCCCGCACTGCAGAAACTAATTTTAGAACATTGTTGAAGAAAAAAAACGCAAAAACTGTAAAATACCCACTGGTAAAATGTAGTTATACTGTCAGATTTTTTTGCTAATTTAAGTATGTTTTTCTTACTTTAAGAATGATTTTAAAAAGATACTGAAACTGAGGAAAAATATAATACGTTTGCTCTATGGCAGGGGTGGGCAACCTATGACACGCGTGCCAGCAGTGGCATGCGAGGGGTTAACCAGTGGCACGCGAGCGCACAGCAAAATGATGATTTTTTTTAATAAAGCGCATTTACCTGAAATGAAGACATTTTCAGTTGCGCCGTGTTGTTTAAAGGCTTTATGGTCGCGCCCCTCCTCCTCTGCTCCGTTTGTGAGCGTGTGTCTGTGCGGCGCTAAGGAGAGGAGAAGATCCGTGTTTTAACCCAGCCAACGAAATACCGGCATGCGATAAATGAATGACTCATGACGGCTTACCCACGGAAAAAATGTCGTTCTTTTCATCCAGCGTGGGCAAATGACTGGGACTTTGTGCAAAAAAAATGGCCGTGCTGTTTGTGCATTATGCCTCGAGAACATAAATTCAGGGACGAGACTGACAAGGCGGAGACATTAAAACGCGCTGTGTCCACGTACGGCAAACAAACACAGACCCTGAAAACCATTGCCACTGCTAAAAACGCCATTTCTCACTGCATAGCAAAGCATGGAAAATGTTTTACTTAATGTGAATATTTTAAATAAGCGTTCTTTTCGAGCTTGAGGTTTTGTTTGGTGGCTTGCCTAACAAATAGACAATCAAAAACAAGAATAAAACACATCCCCATGTCGGCCAGAAGTGTTGAATGTCAAGAGGAGGGGCTGGCAGAACGCGTGCGTTTCAATTTGATATTTTCTACTATAAGATTTCATTTGTGAATAGTATGGCAGCTGTCCATATTACTCGTTTATATATATATATATATATATATATATATATATATATATATATATATATATATATATATATATATATATATATGTATGTATTTCATTGTTGATGAAGAATGGATGATTCTTGTGGTCAAAAGTTGAAGTCATGGATGTCTACAGGCATTTCCACACGTTGCTCACATTCATGTTTTAGTTTATTGATGAACAAGAATAGTGCTTGATAAATAGGTCAGTTATACGATTTCAATGTACCGTAAATTCCGGACTATAGAACGCACCTGATTATAAGCCGCACCCACCACATTTTAAGAGGAAAACCGATTTTGTACATACACAAGCCGCACCTGTATATAAGCCGCATGCGCCCACATTTAAACATGTAACACAAACACAAAATTAACCCAAACCCGACTTCAAGTCCCGCAATTGAAACTAAATGTCCTTCATTAAAGTCCACAGTCCAAAAATCACAGCCGGCAAAATGAACGGGAAATAATACCTGTACTTAAGGTTTGATGCAGACCAGCAGAGTCCGGGTCCCGTTGAAAGTAATCCAAGGAAAAAAGTGTATATTTCCAAAGGTAAGGGTGGGAAAAACATATATCCACTATTGTCCGCCGCGTCCATAAACACGTCTCAGATGAACACATTTACTCACGCAACTCCTTTTTCTTTAACCAACTTTTTACCCCCTCTTCTTTCCATGACTGTCCTTCACCTCTAGCGGTCCCCACTTAAACTCGGCACCCCGCGTTTGTTCCGCCCCTCATTTTTTGTTCACCCGTGCAAAACATATCAGAATAAGCGTCTAAAATAAATACAAATAAATACATTACAAAAATATACAGTTGCAAATACATCTTATACATGGGTTACACATATTTACAAAGAAAGACGGTACACCGAGAGAGTTTTCAAAGCTTTAATAATAATAATATAGCTTTGACAGGGCAGTTAATGGCAGCAACACTCGAGCGGCGCTAGCGACCGTTAGAAAAATTACATAAATTGGCCGCATAACTGAATAAGCCACAGGGTTGAAAGTTAGGGAAAAAAGTTGCGGCTTATAGTCCGGAATTTACGGTGTATATCCATGTTGTATATATGGACTAGCGTAAAATGACAGCTCAGTTGGATATAAAAAAAATATCGTGCGAGTCATTTCTTGGGGTTGTCCATCGATTCGATGATGACCATCTTCTTTTAATTGTGAGTCTGCTGATGTTTGAACAGTCCGATCCTGGATCCACAGATGCGGCTACAGACAGAGAATGTGAAGGGGGTCCTGGGGGGAGCAGGGTGGCCTGGCGAGCATGTCTCTTTGCACGCTTTGCTGCACGGTGTTGCATGCGCTGTTCCTCCATGTAATCCACTCCCTGTGAGCAGTGGGAGCGCCAGAGGTCTCGGCAGGAAGCAAGTTCCTCCAGTGAGGAGGGGTTTATCCGACATCTCTTCAGGATGTTCTTTATTTGGTCTTTGAACCGCTTCTTCTGCCCACCAGCACTGCGTTGGCCTAGATGTAACTGACCATAGAGAATACGGCGTGGCAGTCTGTGGCTGGGCATTCGAACAACATGCCCCAGCCACCTGAGTTGGCGTTGGGCCATAATGGATTCCATGCTGCAGCTGCCTGCCCTCTCCAACACCTCTGTGTGCGGCACTCTGTCCCTCCATGTGATGCCAAGGATCTTCTGAAGACATCTTACATGGAAGGTCTCGAGGCTTATCAGATGGCGGCTGTAGATAGTCCATGCCTCACATCCATACAGTAATGTGATGCATACAGCTCTGTAGACCAGCATTTTGGTGTGGAGTCTAAGGTTGTTGTTTTGAAAGACCCTTCTCCTTAGTCGACCGAAAGATGCTGATGCTTGCTTGAGACGGCTCTGGATCTCATCATCTAATGAGCAGGTGTCAGACACTATGCTCCCCAGATATTTGAAGGTGGGCACCATGAGCAGGTGTTGCCCTGCTGCAGTGAGGATTATTTGGGTTTGGTAAGAGGTCAGCACTGGACTGACAGAGTACCTCTGTCTTCTGGTGTTGATTGTCAGTCCCATTCTGGTGTATGCAGTTACAGCTGCCGAGAGAATGTTTTGCAGAGCCTCCGGTGTATGGGCAACCAGGGCACAGTCATCAGCATACTGTAGCTCAATGATGGTCTCTGAAGTCAGTTTGGTAGTTGCCTGTAGCCTCCTGACGTTAAACAGGTTACCATCAACCCTGAAGTTGATGGTAACTCCAGCCTGCTTCTCCATCCTTCTACGTAGCAGTGTTGTAACACAGACGAGGAAGATGTTGAAGAGAACTGGAGCCAGCACACAGCTTTGCCTCACTCCAGTTTCTACGCCAAAGGGCTCTGAGCTGTGTCTTCCAACTACCACTCTGGCCATCATCCCTGAATGGAACTGTGCAAGAATGGTGAGAAACTTGGGTGGACACCCAAATCTCTTCAGGACTTGCCACAGTAGGTCCCTGTTCACTGTGTCAAATGCTTTTGAGAGATCGACAAAGGCGATGAACAAGTCCTTGTGCTGCTCCCGGCATTTCTCTTGGAGCTGACGTGTCACAAAGATCATGTCGACTGTTCCCCTGTCCTTTCGAAAACCACACTGTGACTCTGGGATGATGCGTTCCGATATTTTGGAGATGAGTCTGCGGAGCATGACCTTGGCAAGGACCTTTCCAGCAGTGGCCGACAAAGAGATACCCCTACTGTTGGAGCAGATGGATTTATCTCCTTTATTCTTGAAGATGGTCACAATGTTCGCATCTTTTCACAGTTGCGGGACACACTCTCGTCTCCACACCTCTGAAATGTATTGAAACAGTGTCCGTGTGCAGAGGTAGCCTCCTACCTTGAGAAGTTCAGCTGGGATGTTGTCAGGTCCAGGGGATTTATTGTTTTTCAGGGTTTTGACTGCATGCAGGATTTCATTGAAAGTTGGCGGGAGGTCGAGGTCTGGCAATGTAGGATGTTCAGGGAGCTCTGAAAGGACAGTTGGGTCCACTGGGGTGGGCTGGTTGAGCAGGGTGTTGAAATGCTCAGCCCACCGCTCCACTATCATAGCCTGATCCTTGATTAGAGATGTTCCATCAGCAGATCTAACAGGTGCCAGGGAGCAGTTTCTGGGGCCATAGATGGTTTTTACTGCATCATATCGCTTCTATCAGCGTGAGACTGGATTTCATTGGCTTTTGAGATCCACCACTCATCTTGCAGTTTTCTGAGAGTTCTCTGGGCCTCGGAACGAAGGGCTTGCCATAGCTTTTTATGGAATTGAGATTGTGGGTTGTTCAGGGTGGCTCTGCGCTCTGTCAAGGAGGGTTGAGATCTCTCCGGCATTCTGGTCAAACCAGTCCTGGTGTTATTTAGTTTTAAATCCAACAGTTTGGGCTGCAGTGTCAAAGAGGGTGGTAGATATATAGGTCCACTTCTCATCCATCCCAGCCTCTGACATGACCAGCTGCTCAATGTTTGCCAGCCTCTCAGCTAGAGAGCAACGGAAGTTGTCAAGGGTGTCGCTACTGGAGAGTTTGACACAGTTGAGTGTCTTCCTCTTTGAACCACCCTGACGTGCTAGGGGACGGACATGCATTCTGACCTTTGTCAGAATCATGCGGTGGTCGGTCCAACAGTCTGCCCCACGCATAGCTCTTGTAATGAGCACGTCCTTCAGGTCAGCACTCCTCACGATCGCGTAGTCGATCAGGTGCCAGTGTTTTGACCTGGGATGCATCCAGGATGCCTTATATTTATTCTTTTGTTGGAAGATGGTGTTTGTGATGGTAAGGTTATGTTCCGCGCACAGACTAAGAAGTCTCATGCCATTGGAATTAACTTTTCCAATGCCATGGGCACCAATCACACCATTCCTGTTTTGCAAGTTCTTTCCAACTCTTGCATTGAAATCACCAAGCAGCATGATTTTGTCATTCCTCGGGATGTAACTGAGGATGTCATCGAGTGCCTGGTAGAAGCGATCCTTCTTTTCATCATTCGATGGCAGTGTTGGTGCATAGGCACTAACTAATGTGACATGTCTGCATTTTGCAAGTGGGATGCGAAGAGTCATTAGTCTTTCACTGACACCCACTGGTGACTCTGTGAGCTTCAGCAGTAGGGTGTTCTTAATTGCAAAACCAACTCCGTGAAGATGGTGTCCGCCCATGGGGTATCCCTTCCAAAAGAATGTATAACCCTCCCCCTCTTCATTGAGTGAGCCTTCCTCAAGGAGTCTGGTCTCGCTGAGCGCTGCCACATCCACATTATATCGCTTCGGCTCGTTGGCAATGAGTGCTGTTCTGCGCTGTGGTCTGTCCAGACTGGTATCCAGGAGTGTCCTTATGTTCCACGCTGCAATTCTAAATGCTATTGTTTTTCGACCGCATAGTGGAATGTCCCAACAGGCGCGGTTTCCTGTCCGGGTACTGTGCTGAGTGGGCAATCTTTAGACCACCTTTTCTAGGCCTTTCCCCAATTGGGGTAAGCAGTGCGGCCACTAATACTAAATAGTGCTGCTCAGACGCACAGGGGTCTGCCGGAAACAGCTGCCACTCAATCCCAGCTGCTAACGACCCTTGCCCTGTGCCGCTGACGTGCAGAGGTCCAGCTAAGAGCTTCCAGCTCATTCAAACCTGCTCCCGTCACTGGACACTCCATCGCCGCCAGACTTTTGTGGTCGGAGACTCAGGTAAAAGAGGATACCTGCGCAATGATGGTTTTTAAAGTGGCGTAAGGGGTGCGCTTTCCCCAACGCCACTATCTTGATTGTAAAGAAGATGGTTCCAGTGGCAAGGGAGACCCTAGACGACCGGCATCTTCCTACAACTGCAGGCGGCTGCCGGGATCCCGGTCTGTGGGAAACCGCCTCAAAGCGTGCCGCCACCAGCTTTTGGGTTCACTCTTAGTCTGGACTCTACCCTTCGACCTGTTCGGCTTGGGTAACCCTGCCAGGAGTACGAGACTCCCGCCGACATAGCTCTAGGGGTCATGGAGACACACAAAGTGCCCCACCACGATAAGGTGGTGATCCGTCGGGACACAGTCATTAATCTTGGTGTGACACACTGATTTACAAGGAAATGTGAAAGTGGCATTCCTCAGCGAAAAGGTTGCTGACCCCTGCTCTATGAGCTCAATTCACTGTGTTTGGGTATTATTATGCTCTGAATTTGTTACAAAAACTGGTTAAAAATGTTGTACAATAGAATAATAGTTAAAACGAGCTCCCAAATCAACTTAAAATAAACCACACATAACTTTAACTTCAAGGAAGCCCCAGATTCAGTTCCAGAATTCCTTAGCACAGTCGCCTGTCACTCAATGGGTCCCCGGTTTGAGACTGGGTGGAATCATGTAGGCCTAGTGAGCGATGGGCGATACCAGACTGTACTTGCCCAAGACACATCACAGTAAATGGTGCCCCCACGACCAACTCGGTAATAAAACAGGATGATTTATAACCATCTGCTATTTTAAAAGAATTATGGACACATATCTAAACTTCTTGTTTTCCCTTCAAAAACCGACTCAACATCTTGACCACTTATTGGATTATAATCAATTTAATTACGTCGAAAAATATGTCGCGGCTGACTCAAAACACCGTTGAACATGTTTGCCTGAGCTCAATTAATAGGAATCCGTTTTGTATGAAATACTTTACACCTTTCAACTGTCGTCAGTCATTATTTTCCGTGTCACCGCACTTTAATTAAACTATGATCAAGGTTGACTTTTCATTTACTCTTAGTGATATTTAACATGAATGTGACATTCTTTTGAATGCAAGGTTGTGATATTAACTGTGAATGGTAATCCTTACAGCAACTTGAGCAGCATTTAAATAGTATTTAATTCAAAGCAGAGGAAAACACATTACCACTAAAATAATACTGCCGTTTGGAGTTATGATAAACGATGAAACACAGCAGCAGTGAAATTACCAGGTAGTTTATCATAAATTGGGTAAGTCTTCATAGCAGAAGCAAATATAGCATGTCGCAATGCAAGGCAATCAAATCCACAAGAGCCTGAAGTTTAAATCTACGGAACAATCAGGTAACTCGGATGACAGCCCCCAAAATTAGACCCACACGAGAGGTCTATTATCTCTATCGGTTCACAAGACAGCGATATTATCAACAAGCGAGGAGCCTTTCCATGTTCTGATTGTTTACTAGTGAACTGCATCAAGACCTATTCTTTTTTTTTTCATGGCAACTAATGACCTATTATAACCTGAAGGGATTATTAAAAACTCATTAATAAATTACTATTTATCTTGGAAGTGATTTAATGTTGCTCTGACGTCTTTGTTTTCATAAAGATAAGAAAAATATCAACAGAAAATAATCTGAATCTGAATGTGAATCTAAAAATAGTGTGTGTGTGTGTTTTTTAAGAAATCCTTAAAGTCCTATTGTGTTATATTTGACCACGACATGGCACTATGATCTAATGCGAATGACAACCCGTGCCATAGCAAGCAGAAAGACGCCAGACAAACATGGAACACTACGAGGTATGGATTCCACTTGTTTAAAATAAATACATATTTCTCAACCTATTTTTTTTTAAACATTGTTATGGTAATTTATCTTTTGGTTAATTTTTTTTAATGTATTCGATGTTTATTCATGTGTATTTATATATTTCCAACTTTATTTGTTTTTAATGTATTATCTTTCATTATGGGCAGCATGGCGGCGCAGTGGTTAGCGCTTGTGCGGCACAGTTCATGTCATGGGAACCTGTCGAGGGGTTCAAATCCAGCTCCAGACTTTCTGTGCGGAGTTTGTATGTTCTCCCCGTGCTTGCGTGGGTTTCCTCCGGGCACTCCGGTTTCCTCCCACATTCCAAAGACATGCATTTCAGGTGAATTGGCCGGTCCAAATTGTCCCTAGGTGTGAATGAGCGAATGAGTTGTCTGTCCCTGTGTGCCCTGCGATTGGCTGGCAACCAGTTCAGGGTGTCCCCTGCCCACTGCCCGATGATTGCTGGGATGGGCTCCAGCCCCCCGCGACCCTACTGAGGATAAGCGGTACGGCTAATGAGATGAGATCTTTCATTATTATCTGTACTGTATTTTTTAAAGTAAGGCTATGTATATACGTATGTATAATTAGAGTGTCCGTGTATTATTTTATTCTGTTTTTTTTTATCTATTTGTGTTTGTTGACCACCCAGAAAAAGGGGAAAGGAGTTTAGATGTGACTATCATCTTTCACAGGCACTTGGGTTGGTTAGAGTGGATGTGAAACATTCAAAAAAGCTGACCTTTTCACCAAAAAAAGAACAAGAGGATAACCTCACAGCTGCTTTTTAACTTCCAGCATCCAGTTTTCTTTTGTTTTCTCCTTGGATTCTTAGCATCTTGGTTATTTTTTTCAAACAATATATATGTTTATGATTACGTATTTCGGCTGTTTGTACCCCCATTTCAGGATTTTGGTCTCCATCTGGATAGTCTTACCATGTGGCATTCAGAACCAAAAGTTTGGATGCCTGTCTTAAATCTAACCGGAAGGCAACATTGTCTTTTTATGGTAAAAAGTAGAACTATTTTATCTACAAAGCAGAAGTAAATGAAAGGAGACCAAGAGGAAGGCCGCAATTGACGTGGATGAATGGTGTTATGAGTGCACTGCAGGAAAGAAGTCTAAAAATAGTGGAAGCTAGAGCTCTTGTTGGTGATAGGAAGGAGAGGAGAGGTGTTGTGAAAGGATAGTGGGATTGTGGACGCGTTCTTAAGGATGGGCTGGGCACCCGTATGACGCGTCAAGGGTAAACCAGTGAAAGCTGTCGGGCCCTGCTGTTGAACAAAAGAGTGTGTTGTGTCACCCTGACCTAAGTGACATGGCCGCTTTCTGGTGTCCCATTTCATCTGGAGGGACGAAAGCATGACCAACTTGGGTGTCGAGGTGCTTAACTTGTTTGGGTGTTTGGGCATTTGGGTTGGCCATGGTCCAAACATTTTTCTGTGAGTTTTTTGCTACTTTTCCCCCTTTTTAATTTTCCTTGTTTTTGTATGTGTTTGTCTTGCTGTCGGTCACCACTCCCGAGGGATATGATCAGGGTAAAAATTACAAATTAGAACTATCTTAACCTGAAGTGGGTCGTCAGGGCCTTTTCTACTGACCTGAAAAATATTTGAATCATGTGATGCAATTATGTTTTGTCCATGAATAATCAATAAATATTTCCAAATTGTCTGTCAGCTTCTTTTCATTGCTTTCCTCTGGTTGTGCTGCTTCCTAGGTTTTCCATTTCCATATGGCAATTACCCAGCCTAAAAGAGAACTGCCACCCAAAAATTGTTTTGCGTCTCAACTTGAGGTATGCTCCAATTGTATACAGCCATTGTAGTATTAATTTTAGATATGTAATCTGATGTACGCAGTATCTTCCTTGTAATTTAATTTGTTTGTTGTATTTAATTATTATTAGAGTAATTTTATCATTGTATTAAAGGGACATTGTTTGACCACTGGAGGTATCTATCTGTATCGTGTAGTGCAACAAGAATGAGTGCTAAAAGGGACAAAGAAAATAGAAACTATGGTGACTAAAAGTGACCAAACCACACAATTTTTCCTTTCCCTTTTTTGCCAAACTTTTCGTAAGCTTTTTGTGTTTTTTTTTGGAATACCCACACAAGTAAGCTGACCGTCAATTATCTCAGTTCCCTTTAGGTGAAGCTTATGTCATGTCAAATAAAAACAAATATCTTGACCGAGGAGGCTTTTTTTCAGCAATGCATGACAGTGCATGTATTTTGCTTATTATTCAGATCAATATTGTTTTTTTTTTTTAAATTAAGTTTAAACCGCTAAGGGGCGTTAAATAATAAACAATTTACGTATTATATTTAAATGTAAAGTCCTTGTTTTATCGGTGGAAAAACGCTGACAGCAGAACTTGCTCCATGCTCAGCTGTCTTAACATCTGGCAGACCAGCGACATACGGTGACCCACTGTGGTGAAGCGCAATTTTTATGATTGTGCGTTTTTCTCTCGCAGCTGACAATGTTCGCCTCTTGAAGCGTATTTTAGCAAGTTCCCACGAGAGCTATTTGTTCAGCATGCATCCAAGTGTCCGGTGGCACATGGCGTGAAGATGTCATTTTGTGCAAAAATGCAGAAAACTTCAGAAGACAAAATGCTCTCATACATCTGATTACATGCCAGAGGAATTGCTTTATAGAGAAAACTGCAGTTGTTTGAATAAGCGTTTTTGTGAGGGGTTGCAATTTGTTACACGGGTTCTTGCCAAAATAATGACCAGATGTTTGTTTTTTGTTGTACTTGCAAGTTATGCATTCAGTTCACGGATCCCTTAATCGCCTGGGTTGTCGGAGCACCACTGAGGACACACCTCTAGACAGCTCTGTCCACTGCTGACGGTTCCTGTAGCATCGCATCCCCATGGCCATGATTTTCCTTTCCAGCTTTGCTTTGAGAGTTCATGCCTGTCAAGTGTAGAGGAAGATGGAAGTAACCTGCGCCTGCATGAGTCTGATCTTTGACTTCACTGCAATATTTTTGTCTCTCCAGGTGGGTTTAAGTATGGCGAGTGCGACTGTGGTTTGAGCTGTCCTGGCCATGATTTCTGGTTCTGACCGGTCTTTTGATATGACAACTCTAAGATAATTACATTTGGTGAGAAGTCCAAGCTCTTGGTGGTTGATGGTGACGTTTGTTGGGGATACCTTGGGAGTTGTTGGTCATTAATTGTTTTTTCTCTGCTGATTTCCATCCCATACTGGGTGTATGCTTTGTTCACGCCATTGACCAGATATCTGAGTTTCTGTTCTTCTGCTGTCAGAGAGATGTTGAATAAAGTTGGATAGAGCTGTTCAATGGTCTGAACAGGTTTCTGGCCCATGTTTTACTTCCGCATGGTGGCTTTCTATACTCTGATAAGCGCCTTCTTGAAATCCATAAAAGACTTGACAGAAGTATCTCTGTTGTTGTTGAAACTTTTTGCATAAAATGAGCAGATTAAAAATCTCTTCTGTGGTGCTCCTTTCCTCTCTCAAACCAGCCAGTTCTTCAGTTAGGATGTTTTAAGCCTGTTTAGTAGGACATTTAGCATAACTTGCATGGCTGATGAAACTGATGGTTCTGTAGTTGGAGCATAGTTGTAGGTTTCCTTTCTTTGGTAGCATAATAGTAATTTTGTCTATGCAGTTGTTCACTGTCCTGTTTGCCAGATTCTTTTGCAATTTTTTGTCGAGATGTACATTTTAATTCATATTGTCATTCCTAAAAAGAGCCTTTTAAAGGCTGCAGCTTTGGAGAAAGGCTGGAGCCTTGTGGAAGGGCCCCATTCCTCTCTCATTTGGCGCATGCCAAAAATGCAAAAGTAAAAAAAAAAAGAAAACTAGGATTTAATGCAGTGAGAAAAGTGTCACCTTGAGCAATTTCATTCATTCTAGTTCTGGATAAAATGACAAAGTTATTTAAGAAGGCCACAACAAGCCGTCTTTGTGATCTTTATGAATCAAGCTAATTCCTTTACTACGATGAACAGCAGCAATTGTAAACGAGTTTTCGGGAAGTCGTTCTGAAAGCTGACGATAAGAAAAAGGTTTTCAGTCATACTCGCTAGTCAAAGATTGTTAGCGCCATCCTCAAATAGTGACCTCAGTTTATATACAGTAAGCTGTGTCACAATTTAATGACCTGCTGCTCAGTCTGCTTGAACAAACGATCCGGCGCTCTCGATCACTGAATCGTTTATTTTACTTTACACAGCCGGGATGGACTCCAGCACCCTGACAAACTACGTGAGGGCTACTAGCTGGAAAAATTAATGAGTAGTAAAAAGAAAGTGTGGATACATTTTCTCAAATTTTTAATGTATTACATATATATATAATATATAATATTATATATATATATATATATATATATATATATATATATATATCCCAGCTATCTTCAGGCAGTGGGCAGGGGACAGCCTGAACTGGTTGCCAGCCAGTCGCAGGGCACACAGAGTTGGACAATTCGCTCGCTCATTAACACCTAGGGACAATTTCGACCGGCCAATTAACCTGACATGCATGTTTTTGGAATGTGGGAGAAAAACCGGAATGCCCGGAGGAAACCCACGCAAGCACTGGGAGAACATGCAAACTCCACACAGGAGGTTTCGATCTCAACACCTCTGAACTGTGCCGCTGTGCTGCCCATATATAATATTCCTCATTTGAAATATATATTCGAATACTAAAAATAAATTATTAAATTAAAATGTATGCCAACAAATCAAGGTAGTTTTACCAGATGTAAACAAAGACATCTGCAAAAGCTAGTCAAATTAGACATTGACATTTTAATTTATTACTAATGAAAATAAAACAATTATACAAATAGAACAAATAGAACTATACTTTTGACTGGCTTATAGTATGGGTCTCCAACTTGATACCTGTGGGCAACTGGCCTTGAAACCAAGTATCAATCCTGGTAGTTGCCTGAACATATCCACAGTTATCCAAAATTCACCAATTTACCATGTTTTTTCTCTGTTGCTTTTATTACGATATCCTTCCCTTATAAGACATAATTTTTGTGCTATCACTTCTCTGTCTAACGTCCCAGTTCAGTTTTATTTTTCAATCAATCTTGATCTGTCAACATACATGTACTTGCATGTGCATCAAGAACATGCTTAATCAGAATCACATTTATTAGCATTGTGATGCTACAACAAAATTAGGGTTGTACTCCAATAACAAGTATACAGTATAAAAAAAAAAACAATATATCGTTTATATAGAGGCTGCAATGATTACACAAGTCAGAGGTGACGGCCTAATAAAGTTTCAAAGTCCGCACAGCTTCTTTAAGACAGTGTCTAATGTTTCTCTGTAAATTTATGTTCGCACACAATAATGTCACTGCAATGATTGCTCATCTCTCACACATCGAGCGTTTTTTTTTAAAATAGACGTACTTTTCCTGCATAATCCATGTACGATTCCTCTAATAATTTTAAAAACAGCAGACACGATGAGATAAAAGATCATTTTGCGATACATCAGATAACGCTTCCAAGCAAAGTATCCAGAATTAAAATAAAGTGACATATGAAATGATTTGCATTTATATAGCACTTTTCAAGTCAATGACTTCCCAAAGCGCTTTACGATGTGCTCCACATTTCCCAATGGCAGCCTTGCAGCCATGTAAGGCGCTAACCTGCTTATTGGGGGTATTAGGGGTTCAGTGTCTTACCCAAGGACACTTCGACATGTAACACAGACGAGCCGGGATTCGAACTGGGATCCCTTGATCCCAATACGAGCGCTCTACCTCCTGAGCTACTGCCGCCCCGGGCACATATTGTGTTGGTTGTTCTCCAGAGTCATGGCTTACGGCTCCGCAGCTATAAATTCATTATGTTTGTGACAAGCAATGGAGAGTGTTTTTAATTGCTACAACCTTCAATAGAACCAAAACTCGGCCTCCGGGGAGCTAGTAGTAGAGTACACTGGGCCAGGATGTCACTCGCTCTCTTCGAACATCTAAGCATGCCGTTGCAATCAGTGATTGTTTCAAGGCACTTCCTTGATGAGGACAGATAAAAGAGTTTGTTTGCGTGTCCTCATTGGTTGTTTGGTTGTTGGATCTTTTAACCACTAGTCGTAGGAGCACTGTTTGCTGTCGTGTGTCTTAGGCAAGTACAGCCTGGTGGCACCCATTCCAGGCTAACATATGTTTCCACCTAGTCTCGAACCAGGGACCTTTTGCATGCAAAGTCAAAACTGCTTACCACTGCACTACACAAACATTACATCAACTAAATTAAAAGTACCATTTGTTAACAAAATCTGCCATTTCATGACAGGAGTCATTGACTTGAAGCCTCGCAGGTGGCTATTCCAACTATGTAATTCTTTCCCATCCTTAAACGCACCTATTCTAATCTCACATTTTAATCTCTCATGATCCAGTCAGATGGCGCGTCAACAGTCATGACGCGCAGTCTTTTTCAATCAGAATAAAGATATTAGCACCTAATATGTGACAATACGATAAAAAAAAATTGAATAGTAAAATACACAGCATGAATAGACATTTTTTGCATTTCCTACATGTTTATTTATAAACGTTTTCTATTAACAATCATATTTATTCATAGAAAAATGTACCATTATGAGCTTCACTCTTAGTCCCCTAGATAGGCCAGTAATAATTTAATCAGAGAAAGTTGTAAACTTTGAAATATATTCCCTGACTTAATTCTTTATGTGTAAGGTTACCCCCAAATAAATACTTTAAGGTCAATTTTATTTTACTTATAATTGTTCAAACAAGCAGATTTTTTAAAATCAATTTACAAAAGGACAATTAAAGGATCCTTTTTAAAAGTTAATGTGAAAACTAAAAGGTCTAATTGCTGTTTAGCGCAAGCGCAAAATCTTTCTGGCTGAGACGCCCTTTCAGTTTTTGTTTTGTTTTTGTCATTTTTCAATGTTTTCTTCCCGACTTAAATTGGTGACTCCTGCAAGGGACTATGGCTGTTGGTATTCATTTTAAAGCAAGTTACAACAAACATCACATCAATAAATCACCCAAAAACAAAAAAGGATCACAGGTTGAAGCCAACGGCTTGTAGGTGACCCATCCCCAAATATCTTTGCACTGTTATTCTATCAATCATTTCAACACAATTTAATGTCTTTCATCATTATAGCAGTGGTTTGAATCTCACTTATAACCTTTACTCTTTGATTTTTGTTTATTACCCCAACCTTTTCCTTAATTACTTTACAATGCGGGAAACCTGGGACAACTAGGCATTTTCTAAATGTCATGATTGAACCAAACAAGTGAGCGACGAGGGCCCGGGTTCAAATACAGCCACTGGCCTCCCTGTACAGAGTTTGCATGTTCTCCCTGGGCCTATGTGGATTTCCTCCAGGCACTCGTTTTTTCTCCAACATTTCAAATAAATTTATTGCAGGCAAATTAGCGGGTCAAAATTGTCCCTAGGTGTGCATGAGCATGTAAATGGTTGTATCTCTGTGTGTGTGCTGCGACTGCCTGGCAACCAGTACAGGGTGTCCCCTGCTCACTGCCTAAATATAGCTGGAATGGGCTCCAGCACACCCGTGACCCTGGTGTAGATAAGTGGTGGAGAAAATGGATAAATAGATGTATTTTCATGCTAAATTTGCTTATGTCTACTGCTGCGTTGAAAGTCTGCCGTACATACTGTGCATTGTACTATATATGTATATTTTCTTTAATTGTATTGCAACAATCCTGACATGCCTACATCATCGATACCTTAATTGTAGAACAGCAAACAACAAGAAATATGGATAGCAGTAACGTGAGGTGTGAGTGTCCTGTGAGACACATTCGGAGTAATAATAAAGATAATAAATGTACCTTTTGAATCAAAGCATCAATCAATATGAAATCGTCCTTTAAGGAAATAAAAGGCCATGCAATAAGAAAAAAATCTCTTGATTTGGTATTAGCTTGTTAACAGTAACACTAATGATATTGTTTGGGGACATGGTGTGCGTCAGATCAGTATGTCTGGTCTCTCTATCGCCCTCTGTCATGAGAAGTGCATGCCTCACTTTGAGTCTAAAGATGTTCAGCACAGTGTTATGTTACATACTAATTGTATCAATAGTTGCCATGATGTGAAATTGAGAGAAAATACAAAATTTGTGAAGTTATATGCGAAATATTTAAAACCCTGAATAAATGTAACATATAATATACATTTATTTTATATTTACCTCGCTCCCCTGACTTTACGTCACTGCTGGATAGGCTCCCGGGATGGCTGGAGTTGATAACCCCCTATTTTAGAGGGATTAATTAAAATGAATGCATAAAAAGTAACAGGTTATTTTTGTTCATGAATTATGGTATACTATGGCAATCTTGTGTAAACATGTTAGCTCGGTAGCTATCGCTATAATACCCCCGTTTATAATTATTTACCCTGAGTTTAAACCCTCACACTATTTTTATGTGGATCAAATGCATAAGCTCATGCCACGCAATTAAACTTCAGAGGGATCATGAGACATTTAAAATTCATTTCTGTAATTTATTAAAACCGTGCATTAGGGGATGGAGCATACGCACATGTATATCACACACACATTTAAATAAATCTTATATAGCTGGCAAAATCAATGTTGTCTACTTTGCTCTGCTTCCTAATGAAACCCACCTGTCTCTCCCTAACACGAGAACACCAAAGCTTCCTTCGCTAATGACAGCAAACCCAAATACATTTGCATCTCTCGAAATTAGCTTGATTATTTCGGGGTAATTAGCATAAGCGTATGGAAATTAAATTGGCTGTAGCGGCGTGCGTGGTGGCTTCAAGGTGTTTTCCACGCCGTGTGTGTAACAGGCTGCATTTGATGATTTTTTTCAACTATGTACGTGCTTTTCTTGTGTTCCAAACAATATATCTTTTAAAACTGCTATCTAATTCTGTGCTGCATTTTCTTCTTTTCTGGGTTCAATGCTTATGAAATAACTCAATATATTTCCTACCATGAGTGTAAATATTTGGTGTCACATCAAAAGATGTATTTTCCTTTACTGCGCAAACACAAAATCTGCCCCAATTTAGTTTTAGGCTAGCAGCTGCACTTGAAAGATAATATAGGGAATGTTTAGCTTCAAGACAAACAGCATATAGAAAGGAAGAAGGGCAAAGTATGTTGCTTAGATAGACATTTTCTGGATAAAATTAGGGAGCGGTGCACATGGGGCGCTTTCATCCCAACCCATAATGCCTCTGGCCCTGCTCATGAAATAAGAACAGAAATACTACATACATTAATAACCCGACTGAACTTTTGGTAATTAATTGTCTGAAGTACTCACTCAGGTTTCCTCACGACCACCGTTGCAGTGAATAAAATCCTCTAAAGAGGGGAAATGATCAAAGTAAATACCATATTATGTTTACCATGTATTTTAGGAAACATAAATGCTACATGTTTACTTTCAAATACAAGCAAAAACGGCCTAATTTAATGTAAGCAATTAACATATACAGTGCCATAACACCAAATTACTTTTTTTTAATTTTAGATTAGGCATCTAAAACTTGCAGGCCAATTGCAGCCCCCAGAATGATAGTTTGAAACCTACGCCTTAATATCGGAATAAATATTTTATAATAATTATTTTTTAATCTCTAAATCTTACTTTGTATTTTTATCAGAGGGTAAGCCGATTTGGACCAACCTCATTCGGACAGCACCTTTAATAATAGGATAAACCAAAAATTTGCCTCACTAAAAATCTCCTAACATTCCAAAAAGGCAGCAAATTAGATAAATGACAAAACTAGAGATACATGTTTTCACTTAACAGCAGTGATATATATAATAGCAAATACTGTACAAACATTTTGTGAATCTTACTAACCACATACTTGAAATCTGTAGGTGTGGGTGGGAGGAGCCGCTCATTTGCTTTGAATATAAAATCAAATTGTATTTATGTAGCAGCTTTGAAAAAAGCAACTCAAGTTGCTGTGTAAAAAAAACATTCACGTTAAAAGAAAACCCAGCCTTTACCCAAACATGCTCATGATGATGCAATACCAGGAACATATCACAGGGCACAGAGGAACTAGGTGAGGAAAAACATAGAAAGAAAGCCCATTTAAACTGGAAACAATTGAGCAACAGAATAACCATGTTGGGCCTCACTGAAGTTTTAGAACAGGAATGTCAAACTCAGTTTGGCTCTCCAGACATTCTGTTCTCAGGCAGTAACTCCAAATTAATTCTGTTTTTCATTATTATGCATTATCATTCAGCCTCCATTAGTAGCCTCCCTGCATAGTATACTCACTGATGACAATATAACTTTTCCAAAAACATTCACAAACAATGGGATAAAAAAAGATTTTCATTTTTAGCATTGAACGTATAAACGAGTTTATTTGAACAGTTCAGTAAATGCACTTTTACACTTGCACCAACTCATCACGCAGTACTATTTCAATACTACGTGCGAGCAGTTGAAGAGAGCATTTGGTTTGCAATATACAACAATTCTAACTTTTTATAGAAATTACTTAGGGATTAGCTTCTTTTTTTGTCATACTCAGAAATGGATGCAAGATCAAATCATTGTACTGTCATGAACCGGTTTGGGAGGTTGAGGAAGCACAATTCAGAAACACAAATGTTGCAGTGTTTTTTTTTATTTTAATTACAGTTCGTTTACTGGGAATCCGGCATCGGGGAGCAGTGTTCTTATCACCAAAGGCAGCAGTCGTTGTCGAGAAAGGAGGCAGGGTTTGGTACACTGTAAATAAAGAAAGCTATGAATGACAGGCTTGGAAAGTGGCACAAGACGCCACAAACTAGCACCAAGCCCAAATACAGGAGTGCTTGAATAGCGAGCAGGAGAGGTGATCAGGGTGCAATAAAGCAAGTAACACCAGGTGTGAGTGGGAATCTGAGCCATGGAGGCAGCGACCAAAAAAAGACAAACGAAAGCGAGACAGGGAGAGAGAAAATCAAACCTGACTGGTGGACTGTGACACGTACGGGCTGTAACTGGCCCACGGACTATATGTTTGACATCTGTTTTAGAACCACCCTCTAATCCATTCCTGAGGGCCATTAATCCTATTGTGATCAACCCCACATATACAGTATAAATAAACTGAATAGTGGAAAAAATGGGGTGACCAAAATCAGTTCATTTAAATCAATGTCAATTGCACCCTGATTTTCACTTTTTACTATTCACTTCTATTATTAATTAACTTGGCCATTCGGGAGTGTCATTATGCAAACGTAAGTGTGTGTGCGGTCAGGAAGGTGAGAATGCCTGAGGCGAGCGATTGTATTGCATGATTACGCACTCCAGAAAAGGGATGTCCACATCCTCCAATCCTCCCCATGGGAATGCATGACAACAGAACATCCAATGTGAAATATGCATGAAGAACTTAATTTATTGCTGGCTTTCTCACTCTTCTTCTTGACTTTCTTGTTCTCACCTACGCCAACATAATCACAGGAGCCTGGGCAAAGATTTGATACGGTCTGATATATGATACGGTCTGGCGCTATGCGTTGGGGGTAATGATAACATTTATGAGCCTGATGCTTTTTCACAGAGAAGCGCTGTAGGTTATTGATGAGTCTCAGTGTGTACTATTACTTATGAATGAAGGAAAAGTCAAAGAGAAGGAGGCAAGACGAAGGTATGGATGATCCAGCCACATCGCTTCAACCATATTTCATCAAAGCTCGCAGCTGGAGACCTCGCTTGTCATTCTCGAGTTCAGTGTTCGGTTCTTACGTTTTTTTCTCTTTAAACTGCAGGACTACTTCTTGATTCTTGAGATGGTCTTGATTGGAGTAAAGGCAGAGAGAGTGTGATTTTGAATATAAGTATGTGACAAACGTTTATGCATTTCTTGTCATGAATTATAACAAACAAGACAGTGACAATCCGAATCTTTTATCTTATGCAGTCTAGATGGGTTTTTTTTCCACCCTTATATTCTATAGCTTATGAATGACCTATATTTCGTGTTGACAATGGCTGTTTATTGTTTGTTAATGCTACACCCATTGCATACTTGGTCATCCTTCTTATCTTATTTTTTATTTTATATTTAGTTATTGTATATTTTATTTTAACTGTCATTGTTTGTTAATACAACATCCATTGCAGCCTGGTCATCCTGGAAGGGGGATTGCCTCATGTGTGGTCCCTTCTCAAGGTTTCCCTTGCCCTCATGTAGGTCTTAGATCAGATGGTTTAATAATAGTCTGTAGTTTGCAATAGTCTGTTGTCTGTGCAGCCCTTTGAGACTCCTTGTGATTAAGGGCTATATAAATAAACATGACTTGACTGGAGGAATACCGTCCATCAAAACTGTTTAAAAAGTAATTCCTGGCACTAGTTTCATGTTTTTTTTAAAGCTTACCTTATAATGACAATTTTCTTAACATTTGTGGTAACAGTGGCTCAGGAAGTAAAATGGGTGATTCATTAGGTTTATTTTTTGCTGTAATCTTTTATTTTACTATATTTTTAACAAGTTTTTCCATTTTAACCAATCACCCTTTTGTTTTTTCCAGAAGTAAAGCATGCACTTTAAATGAGCAAAAAATATCTGCCAGTGGAGTTGTTTTAACTAGGTTAGGACTATTTTTCAGCAAAAATATGTGAAAGATCTTTACTTTTTTATGTTTTTTATTTTTTTGCAGATAAGTCTTAAACAGCTTTATAAAACAAAATAAGTTAAATACTACCTCATGAGCAGATAATAGGTATATTAAAAGAAAGATGGAAATCTGCTACGGATATGGATGAATTTTACAGTTTCTTGGCTAATGGCTAGAAGGAAACAACAAAAATGAGCAATCGCATGTTGTTTTTGCAATGACAAGATTGGGCAATTTCCTGCAGCACACTAGACAAGGGCGTGTCCCGGCACATTGATTTAAAAACACTGGCCAAGATTTTAGTCACAGCCAAAGCACAAAAAAGGCCTGGGAAAGGCTCAGAAGTAAATTGACGGCGCATAGAGCTTTACAAAGTATATCCAGCCAATAATAAAACATTAGGGCTAATATCTAAGATGCTGAAATAAGAAGCAACATAGAAAAATAGTAAAAAAGAGAAGACATAAAGAAGCCTTGAGGGAAAGAGCAAGCGAGCATGGGAATCATATTCCTATTAAGAGGCTAGTAGAATGTTAGTAAAATGTTCCGAAATTTATTTTCCTCCAAGTAAAGCATTTTTACGCTGTTATGATTCAAAACTATGATTAGCATGACCATTTACATGAATGAATTGAAAATTCAAAGTAACTAGGAGTTGCCCAATGTTACAGTCCGAAATCAATTGTTGTTGGATGCATACCAACTTACATAACCTGAGATTAGAGCTTTTCTTAACATGAATACACACTTGGGATTGCAATAAAACCTTCTAGCAGGGGGGAAAATTGCTCAAGAGTTTTGTCATTTCATCGGCAAGCTTCTCAAATCACTGTCGAACAGATAAGTGGAATGTATTTCTGTACTCTGATGTCTGCTTCCATCTCGCGTTTTAGCCAAAAGAAATGCAATTAAACACTGCAAAGTCCCAGCTAATTGGAAAATATATATCTACTTTCATGTGTTTCAAGTCAGTGAGGCTGCATATTACATGTGAAGTTAATCACGGTATCTACTTGTTAATTCACTTTGATGAATTGCAGACGGGAAAGGAAAAAGACAAGACGTGCGTAAGATAAGAATGCCGGAAATATAATTTGATATATTTCATCAGAGGCTGTTTTTTTTTTGCTAACAATAAAATCAATCTTGAGGATTGTGCCACTGGCCCATTTGCCTCACAGTAAAATAATTTGTCAGCTCGCAGCTGGGTTGTGGAGTTAGCTTCAGATGTTTTTTTCCCTGTTACTCTAAATTCCCGTTATGCTAAAGTTAGGATTGAGCTCTTCTTTGATTTATTTTTTCTTTTCGTCTTTTTCTGTCTCTTTTTAAGCTTCTGGGTTGTTCACTTAAGTCACTGAAAACAGCAACAAAGTACCCTATTTTGTATACATGGACCAGTAGGTATTGTAATAACAACAATGATAGTTAAAATCATTTTTATGCTGTACCAGTAAAATTATATCTGGTGGCCCATGCTAATGAAATGCCTTGTTCATCGCGGTTGATGGGGTCCAGAACCCCTAGCAATATGGGAAAATCTGCAAAATAGCCCACTACCTGCATCTAGCAATAGTCAACCAGGAAGAATGGATCAAGGCTATACACCATGAGACTCACGTAGAGGGAGCGGACTTAATTGAAGCGAGCTCTGTTGTGGGCAAAGAGCTGGACAG
Source organism: Urocampus carinirostris (assembly GCF_059441175.1). Taxonomy (NCBI): domain Eukaryota; kingdom Metazoa; phylum Chordata; class Actinopteri; order Syngnathiformes; family Syngnathidae; genus Urocampus; species Urocampus carinirostris. The sequence goes on from NC_142350.1 coordinate 30,267,871, forward strand.
CCTAACAACAGTAGCTGAGAGACAGGCACTGAAAAAGCTGAGGTCAATCATGGACAATCCATCGCATCCGCTTCACAGCATTATCTCCGGACAGAAGAGCAGTTTCAGTGACAGACTGCTGTCACTGTCTTGTACTACGGACAGACTGAAGAGATCTTTTCTTCCTCATGCCATGAGGCTCTTTAACTCCACCCGGCAGAGTAAAGGCCCACATTAAACCACACCACCTACATTGGATATTACCGAATCTTACTGCATTATGTGTTCTGTGTAGCACTATTTAGTTACTCTATATAACATGCTAAAGTGGGCATTTGCACGTCACACTGGGTATCTGTATATTGTATTCTTTTGGCTTTATTATTGTATTGTTCTCAGCTCAGGGATGCTGCTGGAAATGTGAATTTCCCTTAGGGGATGAATAAAGTATCTATCTATCTATCTATCTATCTATCTATCTATCTATCTATCTATCTATCTATCTATCTATCTATCTATCTATCTATCTATCTATCTATCTATCTATCTATCTATCTATCTATCTATCTATCTATCTATCTAATTGTCCACCATGTTGCTGCTATGGATACCCCAAAAAAACAAAACCTTGTGAAAAGGCTGGGCAGAAAAATAAGACAGGAAATGCAGTTTGGTCACTAGATCTCTGTAGTTTGTATTCTTTTGCTTTGTTGCACTTGTTTTCGGTTGCACCACACAATACAGCTACATCTAATGGTCAAATATTAGTTTCGCTTTAACGCTGTTTTGGTTTTCCTTCATATTTTTTTCCGTATATATCTATTTAAATAGGCTGTCGGTACTCATGTGTTCAAAATAATCGCCATTGACATAATGTATGCTTTTTCCATTTCTACAAATATATTTCCCAGCAGTTCTGAGGGCATGGTTTCAAATCCAGCTAACCAGCCTTCCTGTGCGGAGTTGCATGTTCTCCCCATGCTTGCATGAGTTTTCCCAAGGCGCTCCGGTTGCCTCCCACATTCTAAAATCATGCATTTCAGGTGAATTGGTGGCTCCAATTTGTCCCTCGGTGTGAATGAGTGAGTTGTCTGTCTCAGTGTCTCAGTTCAGGGTCTCCTCTGCCCGCAGCTCGAGGATAGCTAGGATGGGCTCCAGCACCCAAGCGAACCTACTGAGGATAAGCTGTGCAGAAAATGTATGGATAGATGGATGGTTTTCAAGTGGAGTCTGATCTCATCACACCTGAAGGGCATTCTTCAACATAAAAAAGTTAAGTATCACGAAACACTGTCAGATTTCAGTTGCTTTCCAAACTGGCAAAATAAAAAACTTTCTTCAGCCGGTGTCCTTGTTAGAAGGTACCAATTATGTTAGACAGGCAAGGCCGTTTTTCTTTTGAGAACATTTACGAGTTGCGTTCATCATTTTGGAACAAAACATGCTATAATATTTGGCACACAACGCCAACCACGTTTTTAGAAACAGTGAGGAATATATAAAAGAAAACAAAAAGTCGGGCTAATTGCTCTCAGTGGGAAGCGAACAGTCACAAAGCAAAGCAGGGATTGAAAAAGCACAACGGCGGGAAAGTTATCACCAAGATTTATTTCTTAATTTTTTAGGGGGACTTGAGGCACAAGCCTCCTAAGTGACGTCTCCGCTCGCCTTTTAGGAGCCCCAACCCTAAAACTCCTCCGTTCTCCCCCTTCACTTTCTTATTTATCTCGCTCCTTTCGGATCTCCCCTACGTCTTACCCCCTCGCCCCTTTTTCCTTTAATTTTTTTTCTTTGAATAATTTACTGCAGCAGGGGAGGGTGGAAGTACGTTTATTTTGAGTGTGTTTGCGCTTTAAACAGAATGCTTAATGATTGCCGATGGGAAAGAGACTGCATTAATCCCATTTATGTTGAGACCTTTTACATGTACTGACACCCGTGGCAGACAGGCAGGGCCAATCCTGTGTGTATGTGTGATGCGTTGTTGAGACTTGGGACCCTTTCACCACATCCTCATCATCCCCTATCACAGGGGTGGGCAAAATATGGTCCGCAGCTGAATCAGGCCCGCAAACCGATTTAATCCGAAACAACGCTGAGAGAAGTACAAGACAAAAAAGTTGCATCACATCAAACAATGACCGGCAGTTTGAATATGCCCACTGGATATTACTGAAGTTAGGCGCTACTCCCAAAGCTGTATTTGCTGACTAACATTAATCAACCAGAGAACGTTTGAGGAAACAAACCATACCAATGTTATTTGACTCAAAATAGCATTTACAGACACGCATAAGGCATTACGATTGCACTCAACTGGATCAGAAAACCATCCATCCATCCATCCATTATCTGCACCGCTTATCCTCAGTAGGGTCGCAGGGGTGCTGGAGCCCATCCCAGCTGTCTTCAGGCAGTGGGCAAGGGACACCTCATTCAGACCTAGGGAGAATTTGGACCGGCCAATTAACCTGACATGCATGTTTTTGGAATGTGGGAGGAAACCGGAGTGTCTGGAGGAAACCCACGCAAGCATGGGGAGAACATGCAAACTCCACACAGGAGCTTCGATCTCATGACCTCAGAACCGCCGAACCGCTCACGCGTTAACCACTGCGCCGACGTGCTGCCAGGATTAGAAAAAACACACCCAGTAAGGGTGGGCGAATTGATCAATATATCGATATTAGCGATATTGATTAAGTACTTTGATCAGATAAATAATCATTTTGTGGGATCAAAACAGTCTTACCATTTTAACCAGCACAATAATAATGCTGTTAGTGAATTGGAAGATTATACTTGTATTATTAACTAATTTAATTTGGATCAATTGTGTTCACGCTTTATTTCCGCTGCTGACTTTACTCTCAATATAATGTGCAATAGAAGATATTTTAGTTGTCTTGTTGAAATTGAGTATTTGTATTTTTGTCATATTGCTAATTATTTGGGTTTGACTCTCTTGACTTTTGTTCAGAAACGGTTGTAATAAAGCTATTTTTATAAATTTTATACTGTTATATGGATAGTGTGTATTATATGACCACTAGATGTAGTAAAATAGTTCACAATGTTTTATTTTGTTTTCATCACTTAATCAAGAGGATTTGAAATCATTCTTAAGAGGGAGAATCGGTGGAGGTTGACTGGTATGACATTTAGAGACTGTTGATAATACGTAAGCACTTACTGTGCACTTTTAAATTAAAGTTATTGTAACTTTAAATGAACGTACACACAAACATTGTTAAAGCACAATTTTTTATTGAATTGCCCGTCGTATTTTGCATGTGTAAACTGGACACGCTGCCGGTAAGCAGTCACACGCGATAAGCGGTCTCTAGCGGTCTGTAGTGGTAGCCTCAGGGACTGCTTGTGAATGGATTTATACTTTATCTAGCCAGGTAGCTTTTTGTTAAAAAAGAAATTGTCGTGTATACTGGTGCTTGTATACAGAGGTACCATCAGTTTAAGGTTCAGTGCTTTAAGGATGCTGCGCGCTCAGAGTGTCTGGCTGGTTAAAATGTTTTAAAGTGATTTAGGATGTTTGCGTTCGATTCAATGCAGCTAAAATGCTGACTAATATCTGTTGATAATAACAAAGTCATTGGTATTGGGTGGTAAAGTAGCTGTTCAACATACCCACTGAATAAAATACTCATCGTAATTCACCAGAGCCTCCACAGACTCCGCCGCAATGTCGTATGGGACATTACACAAGTGAAAGAGCAGGGAGGGGCAGCAGCGGGCTAGTCATCAAATAGACTGAACCGTTTTAGGGAAGTGGAGTATATCCGACGCTGTGTAGTTCACTTTTTTTTGTTTTTACTGTTCACGGACCCCTTAACGGCATGGGTCGTTGGGGCACCAATGAGGGCGCAACTCTGGACAGCTTTCTCCACTGTTGACAGTCGGCCCAGTTCTTTTTAAATTTTGTCTCCTCCCGCCCTATTGGACTGTGCCCTGGAGAATTACAATGACAAGTCCTTGTGATCTTGTGACGTGACCATACCGCTGAAGTTTCCGTCTGCGCACCGTTGACAACAGTTCTTTGTAGGGTGCCCTCTGATTGTGTTGCGAAACCGTTTTGTTTGGCATTTTTCATCATATTCAAGCCTATCCTGTCTTTTATTAAGAGTTTTAAAAATGCTATAATTTTTGGGGTGTGCTTCAGTTGAATTTGGGGGTGCTTGACCCCTTAAACCAGGCCGGTTATGCCTATGGGTACCACAGTTATTTGTATTTTTGAAGTGTTTCAAAACTAATTTGATAAAATGGTCCCTTTATGAAAAAATAGACAATGAAACGTAACTTGTAGAGGTAAATGCAAACAAGGAAAAATAGAATGGATGTAAGACTCCATTGGCATATATAAAAAGTTATTTTTTTTTTCCTGGCCTGGTCTCTATTAAATTTTTTCCACCCAATGCGGCCCGCGCCTCAAAAAGTTTTGCCAACCCCTGCCCTAACACATCTGTGCAAAGATTCAACCTTATTGCTCTTGTGTAAGAGTGGGAGAGAGAAAAACCAACAGCCTACTCTGTGCATATATACTACCATCCTCGATCAATGCGAGGCCTTTGGGGCACCCCCCAACATACCCAAAGTCACTGGAGTTGATTTCAAAACCTCACCAGGTTCAAAGTGCTCGTCGTCAGCGCAATTGCAGCATTTCCATAAACGGGGAAAAAGCTTTGCAAACTCTAGCGTTTGATTTTTCCAAGAGAGAAGCGCATTGAATTTTATAGCGTCTTTTCAAAAAATGCTTTCTCCTTGCTATATAGGGGTTTTTCAATACGGAAGGTTTCGCTTTGTGCTCAAGGTGACACTCAAAGTTTGCCATATTTATACAGGAAAATAAATTACTGTATATGGATTTTCCTTACAGCAAAAAAAAATATCTTTAATAAATGAGCTACTGTGTTTAAGATGTTCAGAAAAAAAGAGTACACCCCTCACATGTCTGCAGAGATTTCATTATAATGTTTAAAAAAACATCACTGAAGAAACACCGCTCCGACACAATGAAAAGAAGTATAAAGCGGAGGTTGTGGCTTACTGGAAAGACATACTCTGGTCTGATGAGACAAAAAGGAATTTATTTGGCTAAGATAGTGTAAAACATGTGTGGCGGCAACCAGGTGAGGAGTACAAATATGTTTATGTTGTGTCTCAGCTCGAACATGGTGTTGGGAATGTCATGGTTTGGGACTGCATGGGTCCAACTGGAGTTGGAGTTGCACTTCATTCAGGAAAACATGAAGTCAAAAATGTACTGGAAAAAAATGGAGCAATGAATGATCTCTTCACTCTAGAAACTACACTGCTATATAATACTCAGGAAACTACACTGCTTTATAAGCTTTACACAGCCTACCTTCCATTCTGTCAAAGCAATGTTTCCTCAGTGTTCTTCAAAACACACCCGGTAAGGGTGAGCGAATTGATCAAAATATCAGTATTAGCGATATTGAGTAAGTACTTGGATCTCGTGGGATCAAAACTATCTCACCATTTTAACCGGCACAATATGATAAAGAATGATAAAATATCTGCAGAAGGTTGAGGGATGTACTTACTTCTGTGATATACTTAAATAAAAGGCCTGGAGAGGTATGGGCGCCGTCAGACCGAACATGCCCAAGACACACCACAGGAAGTGGTGTCTCTACGACCCTGGCGTTTAAGGGATCTAAGAACTATGTGAAAAAGGCTAAAAACAGATAAAAGTTTGGCCATGAAATGGCCCTGTGTTGTCTGGTGTGAGGGAGGGGCAGTGATAATCGGCAATGTGTGGTGGCAGGTCACCGGAGGAAAATGACGCCGATCCAAGAACAAATTTTTTCATAAAACTTAATCTTATGTCATAGTTCATATATGTTTACCCTGCATTCAAATCAATGTTCTTGTTTTTAACTGGATAAAAAAAATTTTGTACCATTGGGAGACACTAAACAGTCCAGTCATGTTTATTTGTATAGCCTTTAACAACAAGAAGTCTCAAAAGGGTGAATATTGTACATTGTATATTATAAATGTTACTCACTGTCCCTTTAAGAAGTGTTCTACGTCAATTTTTTTGTGTTTATTTGAGCTTTACGTCAAAAAGTGTTTCTTACGGGTTTCGTGCGTCACTTGCGGTTCCAGCTCAACGTAAACATACCTTGGCTTACGGGACTTTTGCATGTCCGATCCATCCTAATCCATGTTGAAGGGTTAACAGGGCAATGCAGTAAGTTTCATTAAGTGCTTAATGATGTATAAACTACAGATTCAATTACAGATCATTTTAAACTACAGATTAATAATACACCATCCCCTAATCTAAAATTTACATGAGGGCAAGGAAAAACTCAAAACCTCAACATATGAGATAAATGGAGCAACCTTGAGAAGGGACCGCACATGAGGTAAAAATCCAAATTACATCTTGATTGGGTACTAATACCTTAATCAATGTTATCTTCTTCGTACTACCCCTGCCACTAGTTATCAATTAGGGGAAAAAATGGACAAATGGATGGTGGCTAGTGTGTGGCACTGTCACTCATACTGAACAACTTCACAATAAAAGCATCCCAGTTGTTGTGCATCTGCTCACTTCATTGGAACCTTACAGATAAAATGTTTTCATTTTAATTGCTTCAAACTTGAATCCATGTAAACTTGCCTTGATCAATTTGCATATTTCACTCGATAACAGAAAATAAATTTCTCACTGCTCCTGGCCCAATGAGGCAAATACAAAGATGCTGTGCAACCTGTTGGTAAATTCAATTTTCAAGCATATGGACGTTGTGCACTAAAGATTAACATATGGTGGCACACAATCACAGTTCATTTTCAAACTAAAGAAATGAGAGAATGAAGCAAACAACGTGCTTTCATCTTCCACACATCACTCTTTCTAATTTTCCGCTCTTTTCTTCTCCTTCACACGTTGCTCCATCCATCTGGCACTTTTCGATGATGTAAAGAAGAAATCTTGTTTTTAATGTAACGAGACCTCCTTGATGTTGTTGTGCCATTCAGAATGTGTGCATTTAATTTCATTGCACATGTTTTTTTTTCACCTAAATAATTAATCTGTGCTCAGAGTAATGATTTTATTTTTAGCAAACTGCACTTTGTGGTGAAAACTTTATAGGCCATCTTTTTAACATTGCAAAAAGTAAATTAAAAAAAAAACTTGGAATACCGTAAAATTTAGACTATAAGCCGCACCTAGTATATTTTGAAGGAAAAAACATTCTATACATACATAAACCACACCTGACTATAGGCCGCATGTGCCCACATTGAAACATGAGCTATTTACAAAGGAAGACGGCACACAGAAAGGAGTTTTAATAATATACGTTAACCTAATCCCTTTATGTTTGTGGGCCTCCGACATTTGATAAACAAATACGTGTCTGTATGATGTCAACTGTCAATGAAATACATCATGCGACATACCATTCGAAAGCCTAAACTCTTGGAATTCAAGATACCATTTTAAAATATACTCATCAGAGAAACATCACGATCAGTCTGAAACAAGATACCCAAAAACTATGAAGCCGGCATAACTCACCATCACGTCCCCTGGCTGTCTTCAACTTCTTTGAATGTCCACGAAAATGGCTTTGTTATATCAAAGACAACCCATATAATCAAACCGTGTAAAATATTTACCGCAAAACACGGGATAATGTCGAAAATAAATAGGAATCCGCCTCAAACATTTCTGCTTCAATGGACCCTGCTTCTTGTAATCCATTCGTTTCGCCCCGTTATTTCCGTTTACAAATAAACAGACTTATGAAATTATTCCCAATGTGGTAGTTAATGATCCGCTTTCGATTGAAGCCTTTTCCATGATGAGGGTTTGTTAATGCTTGTTTTATTCAAGCACAAAGCACGTGGTTTCATTAAACTTGCGTCCTCCTCGACACATATATTCTTCTTATCTCACTCTTATCTTTCCTGCTCGGGCGCCACTGGCGGGAGCTTTGAAAAAATGCCTAAATTGGCCGCATCGTTGCATGCGCCGTAGGCAGGGTTGGGTAGGGTTACTTTAACTTGATTACTTTCAATTACTTTTGGATTACTCCAATACCAAATATGCTAATAAAAGACAAAATAAACTAAATATGAATAAAATTATGACTCACAACATGTGGTAAGCTTTCTCTCCTGGCTTTGATCTCTTTGATCTCCGGCAAAACTAATATAAAATGCGACAGCAAAAAAATGAAAATAAATCCAAACAGCTTGCCAACATCATTTTTGCCGTTCCATGTGTTCCGTTACTCCCCAAGCCTACACAAAATTTAGTAATTTTATTCATATTTGGTTTCTTTTGTCTATTATTAGCATATTTGGTACTGGAGTAATCCTAAAGTAATTGCAAGTAATCAAGTTAAAGTAACCCTACTCAACCCTGGACTTAGGGTTGAAAGCTTGGGAAAAAAGATCATCAAGCGATCCAGACAGACGCTGCCCTACTTACGAATGGACGATCGTTCGTAGGTTGTTTCAGTGCTACATTTTGTATGGAATGTATGATTAAGGTTTATATAAGTATGTTTAAGGCTTGTAGTAACCTGTATTGTTCTGTACTAAAAAACTTCAAGAGTTAGGCATTCTTCCTCCTCCGTGGTAAAAGGTGGCCGAAAAAAAAGCGATCCAACCATTTTCTCAACATTACCAAGCTTTCTTATTCCGCTTTCATTTAAAAAGAAACGGCTCGTCTCTTCTTTACACTTTACACCAACCATATTGAATGGATGCACGAGATATTAAACAATAACATTGAGTCAGCGGCTGCTTACCGGATTTGCAATACCTGTTGAGATTCAATATTGATCCATATATAAGGCGCACCGTACAATAAGATCCATGGTCAACTTTAGAGAAAAAAATTAAGGTGTTTGCATGATAGTGCGGAAAATACGGTATTTTGACTATTATTGCTCACTGTTGTTCTTTCATTTGACTATCATGCATTGTCGACATCATTGCTCTTCTATGATTCCCAGTCACCTTTGGATGGATCTGCATTTGTGATGTTGGACTTTTAATAAAAAGAAAGGGGTGGGGAAAGGCTTTTAGAACAGATAGAGATGTTTACATTTGAAGGTTTTTTTTGTACAGTTATTCCCTATTCTTAAAATCCTTTGATCTGTTCTTGTTTTTTGAGTGACTAATAAACTATAAACTTATCAGAAAAGCTTTTTTTTTCTTTTTTTACAACTACTACACAAGTATATACTATATTGAGTATTGAGACCAAGGAGCATTTTTTTCAAAGTGTTTGTGTATAGATGTATGTATAAAAATAATGTATAGATATTTTTTTCTTAAAAATAGCATTATGTGTGAGAAAAACTTGAAATTGCAAGATAATTTACACGCACATATCATACATTTGTTAAGTTGTTTTACAAACCTGTAGCTATAAAACCACGTTTTGACACACTGGTAGAGAAGAAAAAAAACAAAATGTTTTTTTTTAAAGTAACGGAAAAAGGTACTTTCCCTGGTAACTATTAACTTTAACAATAGAGTAACTAAGTTAATAACGCAGTTAATCTTTGAAGAAGTAGTTGGTAACTCTAACTAATCATTTTTTCAAGTAATGCACCCAACAAAAGTTATAATGTATACATCATTTCAAAGCAAAAATGAATGTGAATAGGAATTTTCTTCTTCATGCATTTTTGGGTAGTTGTCAATAAGGGCCTTACGACATTAATTTATTGATAAATCCAAAGCAATATGACAATCTGGCTAGGTAAATTAAAATGACCATTTGACCGTCTTTAGTTGTCAGAGGGAGTAAATGACTTTGCAATCCAACATCACAATAGAGCACCCCCTTTTCCAATTCTCATGCTATGGAAAAATTCAAAACCTGCGATTGATATCATGCTGTTTGGCTTGACGATCAACGTATAAAAAAATCTATTACTTTAACATATGTCTTAGTTTATTTATGAAGTGTGCTTATGTAGTCGCCGGCATGATTATTTTAAATGGACCAGATGCACGTGTGTACTCTGCGCGTGCATGTGCACACGCATGTGTGTGTGTGTGTGTTTTGAAATCATCTTTATGCTAATCCAGTTCCACGCCTTGACAATCTCACTGAGGAGATGCATTTGCATAACTAGCTAGCGCGATACACAACAGGGGGTCGTCGAGACGCACTTAGGCGTGTGTGCGTGTGTGTGTGTTTTTACGTGAGAAAAGAAAGCTTTATAAAGACAAATTGTCAGTCTTCTACCTCGTTTGCTCTCTCGTTCTGTCGTGTTTAGAAGTGGGTCTTCTGAATCTCATTGCGAACTTAAAAAGTCTACCTTTTGCAAAGCTAGCGCCCAATCTCTCACAAACTCACATTGCAGTCAGCAAGAAGCTCTCTTGGTTTTCACGACTTGTCTCGATAAATTGGCAAACGTGAATGTGTTTTTTATTGTCACATTGTTTTGGTGTTTGTGTTGACTAGAGTTTCCCAACCTTTTTTGAGCCAAATAAACAATTAGGATATGATATGAGAGAAAATGACAAATTACAGAAAGAAGAGCATCTTACTCCATTCCTTGCAATGAGTGTTGGGCATGTTACTTTGAAAAAGTAATTAGTTACTCACTACTTCTTCCAAAAAGTAACTGAGTTTGTTTCTGATTTACTCTATAGTAAAATGAACTAGTTACTCTTTCCGTTACTTTAAAAATAAGTTGTTGTATGGCAAAGAGTTAAACATTTTATGAGCAATATTTGAGTCACCCGAATAGGGAAGAACAGACAGGTACTTGTGTGATAGAACCTTGTAATATATATTGCACCTCACCAGGAACGGATTTATCCTACACGAAAAAAGCTACAAAAAACCCATGAAACATTATAATACAATAACAATCAGCTTGTACATAAACATGCACAAAAATGTACGTACAGAAAACACTTTACGTAACGGTGGTATTTATAAGGGCGTCATTCCCACTAGTGCTTGCAATAGACCAAAATTGTGGAATAGCTTGGACCATGACTTGAAAAAATTGAAAGAAAAATAAAAAAAAAATCGTACTACAAATTCCCAGTCATTTGACCCTTCATTTACAACTTGTTTTTCAAATTTAACCTTAAATAATTGTAAAAAATAGAAAAACAAACAAAAACAAAAAAAGCTAATCAAGGGCAGCACGGCGGCGCAGTGGTTAGCGCATGTGCGGCACAGTTCAAGTCATGGGAACCTCCTGCGTGGGTTCAAATCCAGCTCCAGACTTCCTGTGCGGAGTTTGTATGTTCTCCCCGTGCTTGCGTGGGTTTCCTCCGGGCACTCCAGTTTCCTCCCACATTCCAAAAACATGCATTTCAGGTGAATAGTCGGTCCAAATTGTCCCTAGGTGTGAATAAGCGAGTGAGTTGTCTGTCCCCGTGTGCCCTGCGATTGGCTGGCAAGCAGTTCAGGGTGTCCCCTGCCCACTGCCCGATGATTGCTGGATTGGGCTCCAGCACCCCCGCGACCCTACTGAGGATAAGCGGTGCAGCTAATGAGATGAGATGAGATGAGATTACGTCAAATCAATTAGTGTGATGAGAAATATGTCATGATTACTGATTTAGATCACCTGTGCCCGCTCGTCTGGCGCCTGATGCTGCGGGATACCTGATTGGTTCCCTGTCCCTACTTAAGCTCAGTCCTTTCACTCGCCTGTTGTGAGTCCGACAGCGAACCTCTGTTGTTACAAGGCAAGCATTTTTCACCCTGACTCCCACTTGTCCCATTTTCGCACCCGTTTTCCTCCATTCCTGATATCCCAATTTGTCTCCGGCTACGACCTGTTTTTTGATCCCGACCACGTTTTGCTCTCCCGTCCCGGCTTACGACTTGTTTTTTATCCCGACCACGTTTTGCTCTCCTGTCCCGGCTATCGACCAGGTTTTTTCCGTCTTCAACACCATGATCTCTCTCTCCGGAAGATCCACTTCCGCATTCGGAACACGCTCCAATCCCGTGAGAGGCTTGCATCCTCCGTCCAGCGAGCACCGGATCGCTGGCGCTGCCTTTCCTCTATATCTCAATAAATTTGTGAGAAACGATTGGGTCTACCTTTTGTGCTGGTAGTGACAAAATAATAATCCTACATTTATCATCTTACTTCATACTAGGTGTGTATTATTCATTTCTTTGATGATGAGATGTGAATCATTTTACACATAATACATCGTTGTGACGACTTGTAACATGATTTGATTAATGTGAAAAGTGTTTGAACATCCAAGTGGATGCACCAAGATAAGCCCCCTTTTTTCTTCTGTTTTTTTCTCAATTTCCTAGCAAAGTTGTTGATTTTAAATTAATTGTAACGTTGCATTTGATGAACAGAAGGAAAAAATCAAAATGTCAATCAAAATCATAAACGGCGCTCTTTTTTTTATTAAAACAAGGCATGAGCCACACAGGCCGTCAAAAATATTTCAAAGTTAATTCCTGGCCAACAGTTAAACTTTTTTTCCACGGCTTAAATGATCCTCTTGCCTACTTTGACAGTATCATGTTTTTGTGATGACCAAAGCTCAGGAGCTAATACAGTTTAATGATTTTAGTTAATAACTTTGCTATAGTTTTAGACTCTAGTGTTCTTTATAATGTTTTACAAGTTTTACTATATATCAATCTTGTTTTTTTTTCTAGAAAAATTACAAAAGTAACACTCAAAATGAGAAACAATTATCTGCCAGTAGAATATTTTTTTTTACTAAGTTCATACTTTTTCTGCTCTTTTTTCAAAATAAAATATTTTTTTTAAATTCAGCAATTTCATGTTTTTTTTACTCTTTGAATTCCTTATATTAAATTATTACTGTATTTTCCCCACTATAAGATGCACCTAAACGTCTTAATTTTTTTCAAAAGCCGACCATGCGCCTTATAATACAGTGCGCCTTATATATGGCTCAATATTAAATCGCAAGGTCTCGCAACTTACGCAACAGCCGCCGACTTGATTTTCCCCCGAATGTGGAGTAGTCCGCGGTGTATGCTGGGATTTATATACCGGTGTTTCATTGGCTAACCAATGTGTCAATCATCATTTGAATCGATCGCTATTGGCTAAAGTTATTCGGAGCCTCTGATAGGCTAGAGGGCCGAAACAAACCCTGCAATTGGCCGAAAAAGGTGTGTCAATCATCCGTTAAATCGATCACTATTGGCTGAAGTTATTTGGAGCCTCGGATTGGCTAGAGGGCCAAAACCAACCCTGCAATTGGCCAAAAAAGATGTGTCAATCATCCGTTAAATCGATCGCTATTGGCTGAAGTTATTCGGAGCCTCGGATACGCTAGAGGGCCAAAACAAACCCTGCAATCGGCCGAAAAAGATGACTGAATAGCAAGCTTGCTAAACTACACCATAAAGAAACATGTTTCATTAGTCTGTATTTGTAAACATTTTACTCTCCTGGATTTACTACACTCACAGTTGTAAGAAAACCATGATTGCGTATCATTATTGAACGTGAGAACTTAGGTGAGCTATGCAGCTTTATATTTTCCCGGTATCTTGTTTTAGAACGATCTTGATGTTGCTGTGATGAGTTGAGTGAATTAAACTCAATTCCAAGTGTTTATTGTCATATGCACAGTAAAGTTGCGAGCGAAAAAGAAAATAGAAACTAAGGAATGGTTGGCATTTCTTGAATCCCAAGACTTAAACCTTCCGAATGATATTTGAAATGATGCATTTGAGTGACAACGTACGGACACCGCATCCGCACGTGTCTACGACACGTATTTGCTTCTTTGCAAGCTTTGGGAATGTTAAGGGGGTAATCAGTTTGACTGAATCATCTGACTGTTTTGTCAACGTTCCCATTGTAGCGCCTTATAATCCGGTGCGCCTTATCTATGGAAAATATAGGACCAAAAACTATTTTTTGTGGGTGCGCCCTATAACCCTGTGCGCCCTATAGTGCGTAAAATACGGTATTTTTATTGAAATCCGTACCAACAAGTTATAAAATAAATGTCTCTGTCCAGTAAATCCTCATCAATCAAGGGGTCTATGTGAAAAAATAACCAACAATAGGCGGAATCACTGAAGTAGAAAGATTTTTATAAAGTGAAGTAAAAGCCTTCTAACAGTTATTACACAATATTATACACTGAAATCAAAGAAGAAACCCTTTTGACGGCCTAAATTTTTGTTCAACGAATGTAAAGTATACTCTTGCTGCAAACATTTATCTATTTATTTTCCACCAATGTCTGCACTCTCATCAATGGTTCAGAAAATCACAATGCAGATGACATGACAAAAATCTGTGAAGCGGCGAGATTGTGAAAAGTGAACCGCGTTACCACTTCATAAAGGAAAGCTCAGGCCTATAAAAATGCAGCCTGACCCAAGCAAGCCATGTGGGTATTAAAGCCCGACCCTGCCCGACTTCTTATCTTTTTTTTTTTTCCCGCTGAAACGAGCCCGAAGCGAACACGAAATTACATATTTTATTTGTGAGTACAAGAGAGGAGGAGAGGTGATTTAAAGCCTGTCTTGTGCAATAAAATCAAATTTAAACAAGACTGTATAACATTTTCATATCTTATTTTTATGTGTCCTCATAAGTTACATTACCCACCAATTTTCCATAATTGATGATTTGTTTAAAAAGTTGACAGGAAAGGTTTAAGACCGGTTGTCATTTTGAATAGCTGGAAATTGGGCCATAAAGCACAGCAACCGTACGTCCTTAAAAATGTAGTGCGGAGAAGGAGACAGAAAGACATAGAAGAACAATGACAGGTGGATAATCGAGACATCTTTAAGTTTACAACAAGATGTGTCGTGATGAGGTGACTTGTGTTTTTTTTTGCATACCTTGGTCTCTTGTGGCCAAAACTACTCACGGCCTCAAATCGTCTCAGCGCACAGTGATGTTAGCATAGCAACATTGTACTTTGTTGTGAAAAGATACTGATTTAATCACGGTGTTTCTTGCAAATCATGGACCTGGCTACCAGCCCCGACACTTACAGGGCATTAGGTACATATATGTACAGGCCTCAAAAATCAGACAGCGAGAGGGAAGCCTTGCTTGACCTGAACTTAATGAATGACATTTTAGGCCCAACCCAGGCCGAAATTCAGGTCTGGTCGGGTCTGACTCTGACTCGGGCTTGGGGGAAAGATCTTACCTGTGTTACCCAATGAGCAGTTATCTAGTTCAGGAAAACAAAATCAATAGTATTCTGCTGCTGATATGGATGAATGTTACAGTTACTCAGCTGATCAATAAAAAAAGCAAAGATACAGAACATTGTCATGCTTTTTTTCAAAGATAAAATTGGGAAATTTCCTGCGGCACGCTAGACATGGCCACACAGCACACTAGTGTGCCCTGGGACACTGGTTGAAAACACTGACCATTGAGCATAACTACTAGAAGGACTCTAGGATATGCAGGGGTTGACACACACACATTCGCATGCACACAAATGCACGTACACGGCGAGTGCTCGTAGCCACCGCTGGCACCACGCCATCCTGTCTGGCCCTGTCTATTTGTAGGGGGGCGAACTGTCTGCCCTAATCAGTGCCAACATGTCGCCTATATGTACGCTGCTCCAGGGGGACCCTTGTGTATGTGTAATTGCGTGCATGTGCATGCATGTGTGTGTGTGTATATTTCCGTCTGTTCTACCAAACAGGCGACCCACTGACCATGTGGGGACAACAGAACTCATTACACTGGCTACCCTTTTACCATTTTACTCCGGTACCATGTTTTTATGTGCATGTTTATGTATAATCATAAATACGGACTGTTGCCCGGCTTTAAACATATATATATAGGTTAATGCAAATAGGTACTTCAACTTACTTTAATACATAACTTGAATTATTTCTAGGATTAAATGAGGATTACTTTTTCTTACTTTGCGTGGTCGTTTAACATTGAGAGACGCCATGATTTAAACAGTTCCCTTGAGGTTTTTATTACATTTACATTACCATCGAACGGAATATATTCTAGTCATTTAAGGTGCCGAATAATTCTGTATGGTTTCACTAGTGTGCAGTCAAAATTGTTGACCATCACATTTGAACCAAGTAGGGCGGGCAATGAAAAAATGTAGAATCAGTGGAAAAACACAGACCCTCTGTCCAGACAGGGTCTGACAGGTATTCAAGTGATTACAAAAAGGGATAAATGATCATTACTACTCTCAATTATATGAATAATCAGAACGTGCATCAACAATGATATTTAAGGCAGCTGTAGCTCAGAAGGAAGAGTGCTCGTCTTGGGACAAAGAGGTCGCTGATTCGATTACCTCACCGAGTTAAGTGTCGAAGTGTCAAGCCACTGAACCTCTACTGCCCCTGATAAGCAGGTAGGTGCCTTGCATGGTTGATACTGCTATTGGTGTGAGTGTGTGTATGTTTGTGAATGGGTAAGTGTGAAGCTCTTCGGGAGGTTTTCGGCGACTTGAAACGTGCTGTATAAATGCAGACCATTGACCATTTATGACTAAATAGGTAAGGGACATATAAATGACTGAAATACAATAAAAATGTTATAGCTGAAAACTCATAGAATCATGACATTATATGCAGTTACACATTTCAATATTACAACAGGATCAAGACATGCTATAGTGTAATTGGGTCAGCTTTACAGTGCTGTAAAAAGTATTTGCCCACTTCCTGATTTTTGTTTGAACATTTATCACTCGCAAAGGTTGCAGATCATCAAACCTATTTAATATCACACAGAGACAACCCAAAGAAATACAAATGCAGTTTTAAAATTATGATTCAATTGATTCAGGAACCCCCCAAAAATCTAAAGCTATCTGGCCTTTTGTGAAAAAATAATTGCTCCCTGTTCGTAATAACAGGATTGGCCACCATTGACCATTGATAACATAAACCAAACATTTGGGATACTTGGTAATGAGTCTTCACAACACTGGAGGAATTTTGGCTCACTCTTTTTAGCAAAATGGTTTCAAATCTGCCATATTGGATAATTTTATAGCCTGAACTGCCCGTTTAAGGGCACACTTATGCATCTCCATTGGATTTCAATCCTGATGTTGACTTGGCCACTCCAGAACCTTCATTTTGTTTTTATTCGAGCCATTCAGAGACGGACCTGCTGGTGTGTTTCGAGTCGTTGTTCTGCTGCATGATCCAAGAGATAGGGCACAAAGTGATGGGCGGACATTCTCCTTTAGGATCTTCCAGTAAATACCAGAATTTATTAGTCCGTCAACCACGGCAAATTGCACTGGTCTTGAGGCAGCAAAGCAGCCTTAAGGTCAGTGTTCATGACGCCACTATAAGAAATACAATGGCCAAAAATGACAACGTTAGGAGAGTGTACTGTAAAATTCTTGACAATCACTTTCAAATTAGTGGGTTTTTTTTCAGAGTCATAATCAGAATCCCCTGTTTTATAATCCTATTGCTACAATTAAATTAGGGTTACAATCCAGTTGGCAAAATATATATACAATATAAAGACTAATAAATAGAAAATTATAAAGTGTTCACCTCCAATATAAAGTATTCACATCTAAAATAAAAATACACACATTGCCCTTAGAACAGGGATATTGCACTTAAAGCTGTAATGAGTCAACATGAAAATTTAAATATCCCCCATTTGCACAATGTCATGGAAATTAAGTAAATTGCAGAAAAGGTAAACAATACAATTTAAAAACATGTAACAGTATGAAAAGTGAAATAAAGTAAAAGTACTGCAATAGTATGTTTTTACTGCAAATACGATACTTTTATTGGAACAAAAACAATTGTTTTATAACCATTAAAATAGTCAAAAACATCTAAAATAAAAACCTGTACACGACCGTACTTAAAAACACTGCACTTAAAAACCGAGGCATTGCACTTAGAAACAGGGATATTTCATTTTAAAACTGTGTTTCGAGACTGCAGTTGTGTGTCAATCTAATAAACCCAAAATACAGTTTTTTTTTTAAAGACAATGACGTCAATGAATTTTGATAGGAAAACAGGTTTTTAATGATGGATGGATAGATGGATAAATGGGTGGATAGAGGAGTGACTTACAGAATACAAACCCAAAATAAATATTTAGAGCATTTTATTCTCCAAATATTTACATCTGAAAATTAGTTGACCAATATGAGAGTGTAATACTTTGTCAATTAAGTATTATGTGAACAACCACCACACTATGCGTTTTCTTAAAATATTGCAAGAACATCTGTGTATAAAAAGTTTGGATTTAGTCCGTACAACGGCGTATAAATGCATGGTCAGGCTACCCACCGGCTAAATTTGTTCTTTAATGTTGGCCAATTAAAGGACTTTTTTTAAACTTTTTATCAAATTTGCTTTAATTAATACTGGAGCCAGATTATCGCTTATGTTTGAATGGAAGGCGTTATAGATGTTTGACATACATTTATTGCTCAGATCACATCTGTGCTCATACATGAAACTTTCGGATTAAAGAATCTCCAGTCCCCCAAAGGCATGCAGGACAATTTAGCAGGATTTTGTCAAAATGGTTAGAAACACAGCTTCTCTACTTGAGATTAGGCTGAAGGGTTAGCATTTTTTGTCCATAAATGTGTGATTGAACAAAGATTCTCTGTGGGTATGAGTACGCCTAAAGATACTTGAAGGGCACTTGAAGGGGTACTTCACATTTTTAAATATATGTTAGAAATACATTTATAAAGGAGCTGATTTCATGTAAAACAAAAAAAAAGTTTTTCATTATTTTATTCATGCATCCATTATCTGCACCGCTTATCCTCAGTCGGGTCGTGGGAGTGACGGAGCTCACCCCAGCAATCTTCAGACACCCAGAAGTAGTTGCCAGCCAGACGCAGGACACACAAAGACAGACAATTGACTCACTCATCCACACCTAGGGTCAATTTGGCCCGGCCAATAAACCTGACATTATTGTTTTTGGAATGTGTGAGGAAACCAGAGTACTCGGAGGAAACACACGCAAGCACGGGGAGAACATGCAAACTCCTCACAGGGAGGTTTGATCCCATGACCTCAGAACTGTGCTGCTCACACAATAACCACTTAGCTGGCGTGCCATCCCCGTGATAATAATATATAATAATATAAGCTCGGTAGCCCGGATGGTAGGGGGGCCGCTCCCAGACTGGGAGGTCGCTGGTTCAGGCCTCGGCCGAGTCATACCTAAGACTTACAACATTGGTTCTCATTGCCTCCCTGCTTGGCGCTCGGCATTAAGGGTTGGAATTGGGGGGTTTGGCTCCCAACACAGCAGTTGGGTCTAAAATGGCGGCACCCTGTTTGGTTGCGGCTGTACGGGTCAGGTGTATCGACATTTCATTCTGTGTGCATGGTTACCAAGAATGATAATAAAAGTAAATTATATTCAATAATCCTCAACACAGCATTTTTACCCATTTTAAGGATTTTTTAAAAATTCGAATTTAACGTTATTTAAATAAAATGGATTTTTTCAATACTTTTTAAACAAATATTACGCAACAGCTATTACAAAAAGAAGGAAAATGATACTCTGGATTATTGTTTGCGTTTCAATTTCATGAAGAAATGATATAAATAAATGATAAAAATATCAAGGGAAACATAAAATTAGCAAAACTATCAGATAATCTCTCTCATTTAGGTGATTATTTCATCCATCCATCCATCCATTATCTGCACCGCTTATCCTCAGTAGGGTCGCGGGTGTGCTGGAGCCCAACCCAGCTATCTTTGGGCAGTGGGCAGGGGACACCCCAAACTGGTTGCCAGCAAGTCACAGGGCACACAGGGACAGACAATCGGCCTGCTCATTCCCACCTGGGGACAATTTGGACCAGTCAATTAACCTGATATCTTGCTGTTTAAGTAAAAATTAAAATATTTTGAAATTTGCATTTTTGTTAAAATAAAGAAGATATCTTTAGAAATAATTTTGGAAAAAAGTTAAGAAAGACGGTGAATATACTAAAATTCTACAAGTACAAGAAATAAATAAGTCAGAAGCGCAGTCTTGTATTAATACTTTGAAATGAGCACATTTTATTTTTTTCAAACAACGGTTTGAAATACAGTAAATTAAGAAATGTCTTCTAGAAATAGTTTTATTTAAAAAAGAAATAGTTGAAACACTGAGAAGATCCCTAAAGACAACAGACAAAAAATCTGAAAGGGAAATCTTGGGTCAATATATTGAAATACGTACATTTTATTTTCCCTAGAAAATGGGGTCAATTATAGCAACATAAGAACATAATTATAAAAATAGTTTTAATTTACCCCCAAAAAATGTTTGAAACTTTTGTGAGTATACTAAAATACTAGGTTTGAAAGAAAATGCTAATACAATTATTCTTTAAACAATACTTTGAAATGAGCACATTTTTATTTTCTAAAAAAAAGTAGGTTACTATATTGATAAGTAAAAAAAAAAGTATTCTCGAAATTATTTTGTTATGCAAAAAAATGTTTCAACTATTGTGAAGAGACTTCTCATTAGAAAACAATAACTATGAAAAGTAATCTTGATTTTCTTCATTTTTTATTTGGACTCTACAGTGTAAAAAATACAATTTAGAGTGTTACATGTCAAATACATAGATAATCAAACATCAATCAATGAAAATACAGTAGAAAACAAACTTTGGTTTGTATATTCGTTGTGCAATGGCACCAAGTGGTCCGCCTGCAAAGCCCTATGGTGGTAATTGGCCTTCTCTTTTATCGTGAGTGGCATTTGCACACAGACTGCTACTCTGCTTCTTGCTGGCATTTGCCGATGAGGTGGAAGGCCAACCTTATACACACACTCCGCGACCACTATAGACACGCACACAGTTTGACATGAGTTTGCCATACCGCACCACCGTACACCGAGGGTGGGGGGGGTGGTTGGGGATCGAAGGTCTTTGTCATTCACGTTAGGGCTTCCAAAGTATGTGCAAGTGTGTGTGTGCATGCGAGATCTCATCCCCTAGGCAGCCGAGGCACCGGGAAGTATCGGAGTTGACAATGAGTGCGCTCAGTAGGCTGCCTGGGCTATGAAACACTGATCTTTATGTCATCTCGGAGAAACAGAATCGCCCTTTTCTCTGTCAAGCCATAAACCCATATTGTGTGTGAGCAATGAGTAGAGGCCTCGACCCGGTTTTGAACTGTGTCACTTTTGTTCTAGGCAACTGCTTAATGCTTGTCTATGCTCTTTGTTTCATCAAGTTTAGCTTCCTTTTAGCCATTAGCTGAAATTGACAGCTATTGGGATGATCTCCTCAGTCTGTCCGTGGAACAATCTATCTATCTATCTATCTATCTATCTATCTATCTATCTATCTATCTATCTATCTATCTATCTATCTATCTATCTATCTATCTATCTATCTATCTATCTATCTATCTATCTATCTATCTATCTATCTATCTATCTATCTATCTATCTATCTATCTATCTATCTATCTATCTATCTATCTATCTATCTATCTATCTATCTATCTATCTATCTATCTATCTATCTATCTATCTATCTATCTATCTATCTATCTATCTATCTATCTATCTATCTTTACTCACAAGCCCAATATATTCAGTTTTATTTATTTTGCTTTTTTATTGCAATTAAAACCTCAAACTGCTCAGTCTGTCCCTCTTCAAAACATATTGTTAAGTACTATTCACTGATTGCAGAGAGCGTTTCTAAGTGATCTGAATTATTTCCTCTCTGGCGATGACAGTGATGGGCCTTTTTCGTTGCTTAGGTAAGCATGCTCTCCTATCATTGAGTTGTGAACTCTGACTCCACAGACCTGACCTTCACTCAATCAACACTAACATGTTGCCACCGGTAAGGATGTCGATATTCAGCCTTAGCATAAGGGTCAATAATTGATACATGGTCACTTCAGAACAATCTACTTAAATTGGGTGCTGTGGGAAATCCGGGCATTCCCTGTTGATTTTTAAAAATGCTGTTTTTTTTTTACTCCATTCTTAGCAATAGTTGCAGTGTGCACTTTTTTGTGGAGAAAGTTCTGTATTCATAAATATTAATTTATGAATTCAGCCAATTTGTTTAAATCACATTGGGTTGAGAGTCACAACCTAAAACGTCTTAAACTGCAAACGAATTATAAACATCAACTAAAATTTACATATAATCACACCCAAAACAATCCTTATTCGGTTAATGGTGAATTGTGTTCATTCAAAGTAGTATATTATTGGGACAAGGTGTGTTATTTAGCAACGCTTAGCGTTAAAAAAGAATCCTTATTTAAGGGCAACTCAAACTATCCATCCCACACACAAGTACTTTTTGTATGTTTTTTGTATTATATAAGTATTTTTACCAGAAAAATAATTTTAAAAATATAACTAACCACAAAATTGGGTTTATAATACTGTAACAAAAAGCAAATCATTGATTGGCTGTACAATGAACAAACAAATGAATGAATGAGATAAAATGTTCTTTGAAATTATCTTTTTTATGTTTGTATGAGACCAAGTATTTTTATACTCTCATTTTGTTAGAAAAACTACTTTAAGATATAGCGCATAGAATACTGTATAACAAAAGTAATTGGAAGAAAATAAGATGCTCATAAAATGTGCAAGATTTTCTGCTAATAGGGCAACATAGTTTATGGAGGGATGCATTTGTACTAAATTGTCTTGAAATCGACATTTTTTAAAAAAAGCTCTTTCTCCTTCATTTTTTTTTAAATCTATTATGTATTTTGCACTGAAACTAGAAACCCCTACAATTTTTATTTACTTGTATAATGACAATGATGTCTGTTCATTCATTCATTCATTCAATCATTCATTCAAATTAATAATTTTGACCTAAGACAAGTCCTGACCAATATTAAATACAGTTGTGCACCTTGTTTGTTTTCTTGCAGTGTAACTTTTCATAAATATTTTTTTATTAATGATTGGTTGTCTATAACTCACCACATTTGATCATTTTACCATAAAATGTCACTTTATAAACAAGGTTACACTGACTTGCGTACGAGAATATCCTCTCTGTGTGAAAGTGACTCCACGTAACATAATTCATTGTGAATTGATCATGACACATTTTTCATCTGAAAGCCAAACTCTCACAAAGCCACAAAAAAATAAAAAAATAAAAGAGACTTTTTGTCCTTTTAACACACCCAGAAATGTCAATTAGCAGTACCGCCCTTCATTTGAATGTAACTGATTACAATGCAACTCCCGCTCTTACATATTCAAAATGGGGTTCTGGATCCAATTAAATGGGCAATGTGCTGTAAAGGCGTGGGCAAACATGATTGAAGGCAGAGCTTAGGATGACAAACAAGAGCAGTCGGAGGAGATGGAAAAGAGCTTGCTGTGAAGTTAATGGAACAGTGCGTGATGATCGCTGATGGAGCAATGTGTGGAGGTGGATGTGTAAGCGGTAATATAAAATTCTGGTTATGATTTAAGGGGCTAATAATAATGCTAAGATCAAATTTTATTGCTATCATATATGCTTGCAACGCCACCTGTGTACATTTATGAGGGACGGGAAATACTATGATTTTATGTGTGGAGGTAAAAGTGAGATGATTTGAACTGAAAAAAAACAAACTACTGTATATTCCGAACTCCAAACCGCAATTTTTTTCAACATTTTACACACTGCAGCTTTAAATCCGGTGTGGCTTATTCCGTTTTTTTGTTTTTTTTTTTCCGGGGCAACACCAAGGAAAACGTTTTTCACAACGCATGCACTCAAAATAAAAATACTGTGGTGACGTCTGGAAACATCTAAGATGCCTTTCAAAATAAATTACTCCATGTTTTTGCCAACATTAATCATAGAATACATAACAGGAGCAAAACAGGAGGTTTGACAATACTTTATTTAATATTGACAACGTATTCACGATATTTCAACATTATCACCCACAAATCAAGTGGTCATTTTTTACATCCAAATTGAACAGCTGTGGAAGTTAGTTATCAAAATTGCTACACTTCCCTTTCCTTATCATCTACATTGATTTGAAGTTTCCATGAATCATCAAGGGTTGAAAGACGAATGCAATTTTGTCCTTTACCACCAAAAACAACACCAAACAAAAAAAACACTTCTGTGTTGCAATCTGGGACTATTCTCCACAGTATAGTTGCCCTGGAGTTGTTTGTAAGTTCTTCCTGTGCTTGCGTTGGTTTCTTTCGGGCACTCCGGTTTCCTCCCACATTCCAAAAACATGCATGTCAGGTTAATTGGCCAGTCCAAATTGTCACTAGGTGTAAATGAACAAGTGAGTTGTCTGTCTCTGTGTGCCTTGCGACTAGCTGGCAACTAGTTGAAGGTGTCCCCTGCCCACTTCCTGAAGATAGCTGGGATAGACTCCAGCACCCCCGTGACTCTACTGAGAATAAGCGGCGCAAATGATGGATAGTTGTGTACCTGCACCTTCATGTGCCCTTGCTTCAAAACCCAATCAGAGGTTTTAAGATCCATACTCAGGAGCATCCTGCTGCCATATTGTCAGACTATCTGTCTAATGAATGCTCCAGCATCCCACCGGCTCTCTAAATATATGCAGGGAAATGAGCTGAAACATGGACCTTAATTAAAAAGTGAAGACCCACCAAGATGTGATTAAAGCGACGCTCTGCGGATTATTGCGACCAAGTGTCTCGGAAGGCATGCAAAAAGAGAAAAAAAGGGCGTGGCATGTGTAAGCACTTGATGAAGGTGCAACATTTGTCTTTTTTACTTTCATGACCATCAAATCGCCTCTCAAAAAACAACTGTGCTGCCTTCTCCTGTCCGTTTCATGCATCACAAAGCAAGTTTTTTTTCCTTAAGTCAATTTATTGTGCTTGCGTTTGTGCCTTTCGTGATGTTTACGACTGGAAATGCCACTTCCTTGATTGACTGACAGCAGTTAGGGCATCAATTATGTCGGGGGGAGTAGCGCCGTCAGGTGATTAACCAGCGATTTTGTCCTTTCCATTCCAGTCAGCACCCTGCACTAATGACTCGTGTCCTTTTATGGACTCTGCATTGTTAAGCAGCCATAATGATGTTCTTATTAATAATATAAGTGCTTATTGTGGGTGCCTCTTTTCACTTTTACCTTTAGCAAGCTTGCTCCAAGGTCTATTCTCCTTGATAGGATTTTGGATTTTAGTCTTTAAACAGGGACTGTTTACATTGTTTCCTAGTATTCATTCATTCTTTTCCACGTTGCTTGTCCTCACATAGAGTGTTAGAACCTTTCACAGCAGACTGTGGGCAGTGGACAGGGAACACTGTGGTCTGCATACCTGGCAACCATTTAGTTTTTGTTATTTAAAGTATGTTTTATATGCATTTTAAGATGTGTATAGCACAGAAGGAAATCAGTATGAGAAAATGCAAATTTGCCAAATAATGCATATAATTTTTTTCATTGCAAACTGTTAAGTATAAACTTTGGTAGACATTGGACTAAAGAAGACTACTCTAACCTTGTGTTAGAAAAATACTTAGGTTAATATTCAGCCTGAAATAGTGATGCTAGTTTTTGGTTTTGAAGATAAACAGGCCAGTTTTCGGCGTAGAAGAAAATTCTGCATTTTTTGGGGGCGACAAAGATAGTGATTTCAGGCGCAGAAGTTGGTAGGGCTAGCTTTCTGCGTAGTATAAAACAATTCTATTTTACAACACCCTTGAAGCATAGCATAGCATGATACGTACAATTGTATTTCTGTATATATAAATTGCTCTGTTGTATAAAGCAGAAATAGATAATCCCCCCAAAAAACTGGATGTTCAGAAACAACTTTAGCTGCATTTGCATATTTATTTGGCGGATGCAGTACTACACAGAATTATGACATAGAAATGTTTTGCCTGCTAGTCCTGTTAAAACTGATCTTTGACATAGAGACCAATCAATGGGAGTGAACACGTTAAAACCATCATTTTAAACAGGCACCTTCACATATTTCCCTGCCAACCTTAATCTGACCTGATAAATGATTTTCCCTTCCTTCCCCACATCATTTTCTCATGAGCCGGAGCGTCTATGCAAATATTGAGTATGTGTTTCAACATCTGGTTGGCCGGTGTGTGGCTGTCACTTCTTATATCAATCAAATCTTTTCACAGACTATCATGCATGCTAAGTGGGATTGTGTTAAATAACACAGCAATGGATACACGCTGCTTTCCAAAGATAATCTCTTTAACATCAGTGAGATTTAAACCAGGGAATCATATCAAGAAGATCCGTGATCTACTCGCTCCTTTTTTTAATAAATCCCTTCTGAATGAGATGTGAGTGGGACAGAAAGTAGGAGGGCCCCCACTATGGGGGAGGGGAAGGAACACGGGTGACAAACTGCGAGGGGGCGTATTTCTGCTAACTTGTACGCTCTGTCTTTTCTTTTCATGTCAATGTCATGGAAGATATAAAGTGGGAATATGGATTGAATGGCGGGATTAGCAGGATGATGGGGATGTATAAGGGAGCTCAAGTGAAAGGAAAAAGGAAAGCAGTTGAAGATGAGAGACATTAAGGGCCCTATTTAAAGCACTAGAGCAGGTCGAGCGCAGAGTGACTGTCCGCAAAAGGAGTAGAAATTCGTTTAGCCTTTTTTTGAATAGTATTTACATGTAAGCATCATTGTGAAACTTGATTCATGGAAAAATTACGTTGTCCACAGCATGAAATAAATCAGTATACCTCAACCCTTTTTCATAATAAAAAATCTCTAAGCACAACGTCTGTACTTACCTACTTACTTACTTGCTTACTTATTCATTCGTTTATCATCTTGTCTTAACTGAAAGTATTTATTTCTTTTTGTCATTCTTTTGGATTTTACCACATTTCAACCTGTTTTTCAAGTTTGACTATTTTCGCTATATTTATGTCTTTTTTTGCAAAATAAGTAACACAAATAATCCTTAAAAAAGGGAAAAAAAAACTAACTTCTAACTTAGTTTTTGTATTTTTTTATTTTCTAATCAAATAAATAATGTGCAATATTTTCACTTAAATACATTTATTTGATTTTTCTTTTGCAGTGCAATCGCAAACGAGCTTTAAAACAAAATAAGTTATGAAATGTACTGTATTTCCCCGTACTAATCGTGGGCAGATCACTGGTATATGAGAAAATGCAATCTACTGCTTCCTACTGATATGGATGAATATCAGTTACTCAGTTGATCACTGGTAGAAAGCAACACTAGTCTGTCACGGAACACTGGTTGAACTATTTATGTATGTATGTATGTATGTATGTATGTATGTATGTATGTATGTATGTATGTATGTATGTATGTATGTATGTATGTATGTATGTATGTGTGTGTGAGTGTATGTGTGTGTGTATGTATGTGTGTATGCATGTATGTATGTATGTATGTATGTATGTATGTATGTATGTATGTATGTATGTATGTATGTATGCATGCATGCATGCATGCATGTATGCATATATGCATGTATGCATGTATGTATGTATGTATGTATGTACGTATGTTTATTTCTTTATTTCTTTGCCAGAGTGATTTGTGAATTGTATATTTATGTAGATTAATGGAAATATTTATTCCTTCATTGAATGAAAAGTGTATACAGCTTTTAAGTATTTATTTTAAAAAATTGTTTATTCATTCATCATTACAATTCAATTTTAAGCAAAAGACACATACAATATAATTTCAACCTTTTTTAAGCTGAGCCACAATTTCTTTACTAAATAATTTCAGGGCATGCTATTCATTGAAAACATTTAAGAATTAGTTCCGGGCTATGGTATTTTTCTGTTTTTCAATACTTATTTGTATTTATTTAATAATGTATTTTTTTGTTGCTTTATCATGTTGCTTGTTTTTCAAGTTTTAGGATATTTTAGCTTTTTTCTCTCTTGTTTTTTTAATTACTGAAATACTACTTAAAACTAGCAAACCATATCCACCAGTGGGGGGAAGAAAAAAAACTTGAACCAAATTCTACCTTTTTTTGGTAAAGTACAGTGGTACCTCAGTTCTCGACCATAATCCATTCCAGAACCCTGTTCGAAAACCGATTTGTTCAATCACCGAAATCGTTTTTCCCATTAAAAGTAATGTAAAATTGTTTTAATCCGTACCAACACCACGAATGTTTACCATGAACGTAAAAATGCAGCTAACCAAGGATAATTGTACGTTCGCATTAGCGTAATCTTCCGTACGAAAGATTACGCTAACATGAACGTGTACAAATAAAAAAATCAGGTCGTTTACACGTCATTTAGCACCCGGGTCTCCACAAAAAGTGTTGAGCGGTTAAAAGATAAAGAAGAGAATTATGAATAGGATTTCTTACCTTTGTGGTGGTCTGCAGAAGCCATGCTCTATTCCCTCGAAAGAAGGGAAACTCGCACACCTTCATATTTTGCTATTATTTCTTTCTTAAATGCAATAGTTGTACGCACTACTCTTCTTTTTTCACCTGTAGCAACTTTGCTGCTTGCACCGACCTTCTTCGGAGGCATAATAAGGGGCTAAAACACTCCGTTCACCGATATTAAAAGCGAAAGCGAAAAGAAGCAAGTGCGCACGTGATAACAGTTGGTCACGAGGGGTGGGGGCAATCTACACGATCTACACCCTTACGCCGCTCAGCATCGCACCCTAGCGTACTGGCGTTCGAACTCCGATTTTTTGAACGAAAAGCGAACCAAGAATTTCCCTAAATTTTTGGTAGAGAACCGATTTGTTCGAACTGAGAGGCGTTCGAAAACCGAGGTTCCACTGTAGTAATTATCCTAATTATGTTCAATATATTTATTTTATTTTGTGTATTTTAATATTTTTACAGTGCAATCTAAACCAGCATCATAAAACCAAGTAAGTTATTACAAATATTCTATATTCTATACCCACTACCTCCTGGGGAGATTATGTTTAAAATAAAAAAGTAGTATTTGGCCGCAACCTCCTGATACGGATTTTGTTACAGTTACTGATCAAAGGAAAAAGCAAAGATACTGAACAATGGCGGCCTTTTTGGAAAAGATAAAATTGGGCAATTTTGTGTGGCACACTTGACAAGGTCTCACAGCACATTAATGTGCCAAGGCACACTGGTTTAAAATCAGTGTTGTAAAAAATCCACAAAAACCTATTCGTAGCAGGAGGAGCAAATTGCTATTCTAAATGTTTGTGTTTGTACATTTTGACCTTCAAAATCCCAAGACCTGATCCAGCCCACATTACAAACCACTGTAAACACAAGTTTAAGCCTTAACAATTTGTTTTCTACAATCAGAATTATATTTGGTCCGACTACTTACACTCATCACACTACATTCATTATATAAAAGGAATTTAGCCTTTGACAAAGTTGCATAGCACTGACTATGAAATAGCGCCATCAATTTTTCAATAAAATCTTCAGATTTCTTTTTCAAATGACGGCAACAAAGAAGCTTTTTCAGCTGCGATGCATAAGTGAGGAGACGTGTGGTTAAATGCATAACCTTGCTCCCACCCCTGCGCTCTCGTTGCGTCTGCTGCTTTCCTGTTTCTCGCTTTGAATACGCGGGCGGATAAAAAAAAACTGAAAAATTCACATCACTTTTCTTTCACCAGCATGCATTCCTTTCAGCAGCTGTCAACCCTCTAGTTTGCCCTAATACAGTACTCATTAATGGATTCATTAAAACTATATAGCGAACTGTTTGCCTGGGACGTCGGCTGACACATGCTGTCACCTGCACGGCGGTGAGAACATTGGGTGCTGAAAGGGTCACGGTGCCAGCGTATGTGTGGAAGTGAGAGTTTGCTGCCTTAATGTGCAGACGTGTCACTGTCTGTCATGCTGTCACGTGTTCTGTTATTTGGGAGTACAACTGCAAATCTCTTTACCTAAAGAACGTCAGAGCTCGCTTCAGTTGAAATGTGACAATTCAGCCGATTGAATAAAAAATTGTGAAAACAATATAGAAAGATACACTATTGTTCAAAAAATTCGGGTCGCTAGGAAATGTCTTTATTTTGGATGAAAAAAAATTGTTTTTTCGAAGATGATAACATCAAACTAATCAGAAATAGGGGGCGGCAGTAGCTCAGGAGGTAGAGCTCTCGTCTTGGGATCAAGGGATCCCAGTTCGAATCCCGGCTTGTCCGTGTTACATGTCGAAGTGTCCTTGGGTAAGACACTGAACCCCTAATACCCCCAATAAGCAGGTTAGCGTCTTACATGGCTCTATATAGTTCAATTTTCACCAACCAGCACTTGCGTTTTCTAAGAGTACATTTTGGCTAATGGATGATTATTAAACCTTTGTGCAATGATGTCAGCACATCTGAAAACAGTTCAGCTTTTTGAGGAAGCTATAAAACTGATCATCCTTTGAGTTAGTCGAGTATCTGGAGCATCAGATTTGAAGGTATGATTGTGGGTGCGATCTACTTCCATATGAAACATGACGTTTATTAGAAATTGCCAAGAAACTGAAGATCTGCTACAAAGGGGAAGCGTATTTCTGAGAGCAGCACAAACAAGCTCTAAAAAAAGTCATACCTGAAAAATAACAATGTCAACATCTACAGTGAAAAGGCAGAATGGCAAAGAAAAAGCCATATCTGAGACTGGCCAACAAAAGGAAGAAATAAATATGGGAAACAGAAAACAGATGTTGGATAACTCATTTGTTAAATCCAATTGTGACTTTTTCATGGAAAACACAAGATTGGCTGAGCGACCCTAAACTTTTAAACAGTAGTGTACATCTTCTGCTTGTATAGAAATATGGGTATTCGTATCTTATTTATCAGCTTCTTCTGGGGTTTCGTTGTTGCTAAATGTTATTGCACAATTTTCCATTGCACTATTGTTATGATGCACTTACAACATAGGACAGTACAAGTAAATATAGATATTTTGTAAATATTTTTCCTGATAATCCTGACATTTTTCGATAGTCTTTATTACATGTTTATGTTGTGCCATAAGTGATCTTGTTGCAAACAATGTTCAGTCCAAGACAATAACAGCAATTCTAACACGAATTTAATGTATCTTAATTTTCGAAGATCTTGGTTCAGAGCCCTATTCTTTAAACTGTTTCAATTTGTAAAACCTTTTCAAATGAGTTTTTTTTATTTATTCACCTTTAATACACATGGTATTTGCCACATTAATTTTCAAATAATGAACTAATTTAAATAATACATGGTATAAAACACTCTATTTATACAAAGTAAATTTTAAGTCGCAATCCACATCGGGTTAAGAAAAAAAATCAGCTGAGCTGCTAGGCTACGACAAAAAAAAAAGATTGACTGATTGGCTTTTTTTGTTAATGCCAATTTAGAGTCTCGATACCTCGGAAATACATGAGAAAAAATGATCATATAGTTTTCCTAGGAAATAACATAAAAAATATAGTACAATTGTCACGATCCTGCAATCTGAGTTCAGTTTCCCTGTGTGTTTTCTCTCTCTCCTCTCTCGCACAGCCTTACCTCATTTGGTTTGTCACTTCCAGGTTATATTTTCCTCCTCACCGCTGTTGTCACTTTTTATTCACCCACTGTTTTTCCTTCTCTCAGGACTCATTCTCTTTCCTTTATTAATATACTACCCCATCCCCGTTGTTCCTTGCTAGTTCGTTGCCTTTCTCGTTACGTTCCAAGCACCCCTGTCACAACGCTCTTGTCTACTGCCCAAGCTTCTGGACTACGAGTACTGCCTGACGAACGTTTGGACTGTTGGTGTCAAGAACCTGCTTGGGATGACACGGGAGCACAATGCAGAAGCAAGGATAAAAGCAACAATAGGTCATTTATTTGGTCCACGTTTGGTTCACAAGCGAGACAGAAAATCAAGGCAACAGTATCTTGATTAACAGAGGTAGTTGTCGTAGTTTTCGCAAAAGCTACCGTCCAAATGTTCGACAGGTGGTATTTGTGGTCAGGAAAGGAGGTAAGGGTTAGGTACACAGGAAAGACTTAAAAACGAGGCAACAGTATCTTAATCACCAAAAGAAATGGTCCAATGGCAGGCAATGTGTCGGTAAACCAGCAAACTCATGTTGCCAAAAGCAGCAGTCTAAATGTTCGTGAGGCGGTATTTGTGGTGGGAAAGTAGGCAAGGGTTCGGTACACTGTAAACAAGACAAGGCTGAGACAACGCTAGAAAGAGACAAGAGTGGCAACAAACCGGCAAACACGCTCAAAAACAGGAGTGTTTGAATAGTAAGCAGTCGAGGTGATTAGGGTGCAAACAGGGCAGGTGACACCAAGTGTGAGTGGAAATCAGAGCCAATGAGGAAGTGGACAAAAAAGGCAAGAGAAAGCGAGAGGGGGAGAGAAAGAGAAAACCAAACCTGACACTCAGAATGTGACAGTTGGCCTCACCTCTTTGACTCACTGGATCTCCAGACTTTTCGCCTATTTGGAAATGCTTTTTTGCCTCTGGTGCTCTGGATAACTGTTGCCTTGCTGCCTGCCGTTTTATGACAAAAACCGCCCTCATAAAGGATAACTGTTTGATTATACCAACTCTGGGCTTTTGCTGCCACTCCATCCCTAGACAACCCTTGGCCAAAACTTCAAAAGCAGGTTAAAAATCTAATAAAATTCAAAATTAAAACAAATGTATTACTTGACATGAAAAACCAATACTACCTTGCGAGCCATTGTGATCACAGATGCTCAGAAAAATCGTAATCATGTCAATAGGGAATCTGATCATTTAAGATTGGAAAAATAACCCAGGAAATTTGGGCGGGAAATTAATTTTTAACCATTTTTGACGGACGGTGTGCCTTGATTTTTTTTTTGGTCATGAAGAAAGTGTGGCTCAAAAAAGGTTGGAAACACTGTTCTCGCTGATGGAAACTATACTGAACATCTGATTGCGAGCAGTCGACCAAAATAGTCTCTTCTTCACAACTCCCTAGAACAGAAAACCAACTTGGACAGAGTGTCCTCTTTGACAAAAGGGAAATTCAAAGGAGACGGACACAGTTCATATACAACAAGTGTTGATCATGAAGTGTGAAAGTCCCTTCACTTGATGCCTGCTGTGATTTACATGCTTTGGTGTGACCACACGAAAATCCTGCCAAGTATGCATAATATCACTCGACCACTATCATTCATTGTCTGAGCGAACGTAATACAGGCAAAAGCACTTCCAACAAGGAAAGTAAGACCCTTTTTAGTGCTGCTAGCAAACGGCTTTAGGTAACCTCTTTTGTAAATCTGTTTAACTTCTTTACATTAAAATCCTTTAACTAAAAGAAATTGAAGCATACGGCTAATGCTGATGATGAAGTGGCCATTAGAATCAGCAGTTAAAGAGCGCTTGGTAGGTACGAGGGCTATAAATTGTTGAACTTAACAAGGTGTTAATGCAGTTAGCCTGGTTGGGACTAGCGTCTTGAGTTGCTAATGTGGCTAGTGACACACGGGGTGCTGATCTCCTTTTTAACAAAGAGGGTATAGTGTATCTCCGGTTTTAGAAAATAATACCCAACAATTTATCAAATGATAATAACTGCAGACAGCACGGCAGAGCAGTGGTTAGCGCTTGTGCTGCACAGTTCTAAGGTCTTGGGAACCTCCTGTGTGGGTTCAAATGGACTTCCTGTGCAGAGTTTGGATGTTCTCCCCGTGCTTGCGTGGGTTTCCTCCGGGCACTCCGGTTTCCTCCCACATTCCAAAGACATGCATTTCAGGTGGATTGGTCGGTCCAAATTGTCCATAGGTGTGAATGAGCGAGCGAGTTGTCTGTCCCTGTGTGCCCTGCGATTGGCTGGCAACCAGTTCAGGGTGTCCCCTGCCCACTGCCCGATGATTGCTGGGATGGGCTCCAGCACCCCCGCGACCCTACTGAGGATAAGCGGTTCAGCTAATGAGTTGAGATGAGATAATAACTGCAAGCAATACACATCATGAGCTTTTCCATCAATATACAAAAGTTGAGAAGTTGTTTTTTTTAAATATTTGATGTTTGTTTTTGTTATTTATTGAATATTTAGAAAACCAGTAATTCCACTTGATGGTTTGTTACCGACTCAAAAATTGTGACTTCATGTTTATCCCTGCAGTTTATTTTTGTTCTTTTTTGTTAGTGTAGCAAGCAAATAATCCATCCAACCATCCATCATCTTCTTCTTATCCAGGGTCGGGTCGCGGGCGCAGCAACCTTAGCAGGGAAGCCCATACATCCCTATCCCCAGCCACTTCATCCAACTCATCTAACAGGATCCCTGGGCGTTACCAGACCAGCCTGGAGAAGAACACTATGTCACAAAAGTAAGTACACACCTCACATTTCTGCAGAGATGTCACTATTATGTTTAATAGAACATCACTGATGAATCATCACTTTGACACAATAGAAGAAGTACGTGGTTTGTGTTGCAGCTTGCAATTAGGATAGGACACTGGTTCCATGGAGTCAGATAAGTACGAAAAAAATAGAAATAACAATAATAAATGCTCTGACCACATATTTAACTGTGCCATTAAAAATATGATATAATGCTATTAAATTAAAAAAAGGCTTGACAGTATGATTTTCTTTGTTGTTATTGTTTACACTGTTAGTTAAATCCTTTTTTCGCTGCTCTTTGACTGCTTGGCCTTGCCGAGGTCTAAATAAAGAAGATAAATGATCTGAAATTATTTTTTCTGCTTGACACGCAGCGCTTCACAATTTCCAGCGTTTTAAATGTGAAACTGAGCTAGGCCGTCTTATCAAAGCATGGAGGCCCGCATGGAGAACTCCAGCCAGCTGCTGGCTATTATTCACTGTCAGTTCTTATCGCCGAACCACCAACACCCAGAGATGGGAAAACCAGGTTCAGTGTCATGCTTGTACCGACTTTCGGTACAAGTGTCCGACATGTCAACGCAACTGCTTTTGTCATCCTCTTTACCAGTAGCCAGGAACCTTTTCTGTACCAGGGACCATTTCATTGTTGGATAATATTTTCACGGCCCGGCTCATGGGCGGCAGAAAACATGTTTGTATTTTTCCCCTAAAATAATAATAGTAATAATAACCATTATGACTTTTAACGACAACATCTATAGTAATAATAACGAGCGTAAATCGACTGTGGAGTGATGGGGAACATTTAGATGTCCTCATAACATCACACAAAAATCACATTAAATTATTTTCTGAAGCACTTATCCTAATGAGGGTCGGGGCGGGCGGGGGGTTGTGTTGGGAAGGGTACGGGGAGAACATGCAAACTCCACACTAAACATTTGAATCGTATGGGACATAGGCTCTGGCATTATTATCATTTCATAGATCTTATCAAATCATCCCACATCACACAGTGAAATAAAATATGCTGCAGAAAGATGATCTCTGAACATTATAAAGGTCACCTGTGGCGTTCCATAGGTAAAAAATAAGGGAACATATTTTTCTTTCTGTGGGATCAGGTACCAAACTACCCACGGCCCAGTACCGGTCTGCAGCTCAATGGCTGCCAACCACTGCTCTTTACCATACATGCATTAATACACCTCAGCCCCTTAACCTATTACCTATATTTGATTTGTAATCCCAGCACAGGCCAGTGGAGACAAAATGTGTGATTGGACATATAATCACAGAGTCTGCCTGTCAACTTCTAAGAGCCAAAGTCATACACACACACACACACACACACATGCACACACGCAAAGAACAGACGCACACAAACTGGACGGGTCCCAGCGCCTGCCATCTGCGTGTGTTTGTATGTTGGCCTATTGTACCAGAGAATGTGCGATATTAATGTGTGAAATGGAATGAATGGGTGTTGAAAAGAGTCTTTTGATATTTGGAAAGTACAGAAGGTCGCCCTGTTACACGTCGTCAGGGCCAACGTTGTTCCTCACGAGAAAGTTTTGCGATGAATGCGCAACTTGGACGTCCGTCAGTCCTTCCAAAAGCCAACATGTATTTTTTGGGTTGATGTTGGAAAATTGATTTGAAGAGTTTTGAAAAAAAAAAAAATCAAACTAAGAAAGTAAAGAGAGGATTTTTTTTTCTTACTTTTTTTTCAATTTTAGAAGCCGAATGTTCATTGAACCTATAAAAATCTAAAATATAATGAAAATAAAATAGAAGTATTTGTAGTTTTTGTAAGAGGCAAAGTGAAAGTTTTGCCAAAATCGATGAAATTTGCTTGTTCGAAGGGTGCGGAAAGAAATACCAGAACCTATATATCTCTACCCATAATGTTCCTATAATTGCATTGAAACAATATTTATACTAAAGACTATAAAAATCCTCAGAAAAAGATAACGAGTAAGATATGGAAAATCCCTTAAAAGAAAAAATACAATTATACCAGTGATAATAGGTCAGTTCCGTGTTACAGTCAGATTTGCAAATAAAGGAACTTCCTTCCATTCATCCATGTTCTGCACTGCTTATCCTCACTTGGGTCGCAAGGGTGCTGGGGGTCATCCCAGGAGCTTTTAGGCAGTGGGCAGGGGACACCCTGAACTGGTTGCAAGGCAGTCGCAGGGTCAAATCAACTTACATCTTATTATAAATTTGTTTTGCAAAGCAAGACATTAACAGTATATAAACTGTAGCTTACAAAAAACGTTTTATTGTCTTACCTTGACTTTTAAATGACGTCTATGCGCTGCTCCTTTTGTATAAAAGCATCAATAAATAAGTAATCCCCCATTATGAAAAAAAGTCTATGCAATAATAATAAAAAAAAATAGAATATGTCTTAATCTACTGTTAGCTTGCTAGTATTATCACAAGTTCTATTGATTGGGGCTGAGGTTTGCACCAAATTAGAATCCTTGGTCTCACTACTGCCCTCTGCCATGAGGCAAAAGAATTGCATGGCTCACCCTGCATCTGCAGACCTTTAGCACAGTTACTCAACGTACTAAATTAAATATTAATATACAAAACAAAAAGTTAAAATCCAGCGATTTAAAAAAAAAAATCAAAGATTTGTGAAGTTTAGCACTGAATATAACCGGTGAGGACTGGTGAGGCTGTAACTAACTTGCTTTCGCTAAGACCAGGTATGTTTCTGCACCTGAAAATGGGTTTACAGAAAAATATCTGATAGGATTTTTGCATCAAGATCAAAAAGTTCAAGGACTTAAAATGGACATTCAATGTTTTGTCGGTATCAAGAGCTTGGAAAGAATTACTTTGTATTACATGAAGTTAAATGAGAAAGAACCTTTACACTGAATAAAGATTGCCAAATTACGTAACATACATGTAATTTTATATTTCCAAGGTGACAGGTGAAGCACACCCTCACCTGCCTCCCCTGACTGCACATACCTGAATTATACATATTAATAGAAGATAATAGATATATACATTTACACTTGTGTACCCAACCTGTCCAAAACATCAACTACACCCTATAAAATTTGATACATACCATTTTTTCCTTGGCTTTAAAGAAGCTGTACGGAATTTGGAATGATTTTACTCATTGCTGCCATCTCCTGGCTCGTGTCATCACTGCAGCTTCTGCCAAAGTCCTCATGTAGTATGTGCAAAGGCTGGGTTTGGGTTGGCATTTGCACTGTACTTTGAACAAGACTTTTTGTGCTTTAACCATTTTCAAACTAACAAATAGAAACTAAAAAATAAAAACAAAGAAAAAAAGAAACACGTGGTTGATCATGAGGTTTCTCTACACCCCTGCCCCTTCCATTCCTCCATGCTAATGTGTTCTGCCCTGAAATGCTTTGCTAAAAGTAATATGAAAGCTGACAGGCGCAGTAGGAAAAATATAAGGGCTATTTGAACTCAGTTAGGCATTGTTAACACATACTTATATAAAGAAACTATTCTACCTGAAGCGTTTTAAGGATACCTCAAACGATGCATTGTGTTCAGTTTGTTTTTAATAAATTTGTTTAATCTGTATAAAACAAACAAAGAAAATGTGTTATAAAAACAGCGTTAAACAAAACATACCAAACATTTATCACTGTGAAGCAGGTGCATGTCTGTTTTTTCCCATTGCTCATTTTTTTTTTATTTTGGTGCTTCTGCTAAGGAACTGTTAGCAGGTTCATCACACCTTTATGAAAATATCCCCAGTCCTAATCAAGCTTATTATTATGAAATTAATTTACATTATTCTTTAATGGTTCAGGCTCTAAGTAATGCTAAAGGTCATTCCATATTTACATTTGCGTTGCAAAACACGGTAAAACAATTAATAAAAAGATAAAAAAAATGTAAATTCTTCAAAATTAAAAATATATAGATTTTTCTTGTTCTGTAGGCAGATAGTTTTGCTAATTTTGGTATACAGGTCATTTTAATGTAATGTATATTTTATTTCCATTTTCCATTTGTGGAACACATCAAGATTGATCTTTTTAAAAAGAAAATATTTACATTTTTTTGTCAATGTTTTTTAAACCAGTATTTATGCAGTGTGATTAAATACTCCAAATAAAATGTATTAATCAACTGAAATGATAAATAAATTGGAGGCCATTGTCACAGCAGACCCTGACGGACCTCCAATCATACATAGCCACCAGTTGTCTTTCTAATCATTTTTAGGGATTGCTTGTCTGAAAATACATATTATTGTTTTCCCTTTATTTTGTCATTTATATCTTGTGTTGGTATTATCTTTTTGGCACATTGACAATACTTGGCTGAAGTGACAGGGTTTATCTCGTTGTTTGACATTTGTGTAAGCAAGACATTTTACATTTACATTTGGGGCCACCCAAGGGGTGGAGTCGGAATTCGCTGGAGGGATGCTGCTCCTCGGGATCACCCCCAGGAGAGGCTTGTTCAGGGTGGGGACACCTGGGTCACTCAACTCAGCCTGCTCCCATGGCAACCCTATTCTGCATGTACACCCCCAAAACACTCAGAATACACAAATGGTTATTTCCATAAAAATCAGATCTCTGAGCTGGTGATCGTCTTTATCGAACTGCAAGGTGTCTAAGTTAGATCAAAAGGGTTGCCAGGTCTTGTGGAAGGTCTCTAGGAAACCTTTAAGAGAAACTCTTGTTTTTCCCCAAAAATGGCTTATTTAAGGATATTATGGGATATTCGTTCGTCAGAGTGACTGTTAGGGGTCTGCATAGATAGATGCTTGTGGTTGCTTAGCAACCAAGGTGATTTTCAGCTAGCCTGCACCATTTATTTTGGCTGATATTGGTGCGTGCGTGTGCAAGGGTGCATTGTCAAAACAAAACAAAACAAAAAACTGATTATGGGCTACTCACAAATCTTTAAACAAAACCGATAAAGATATAAATACAAATCACACTCCATTAAAATCACAAAATAACAATCTACAAATAAAAAAAAATCGTGTGAGAAATCATGGAAAAGTGCTGAATTTTCATGTTATATTATGAATAATATTCATACAATTGCTATGTAAAGTATTACTTTATAATATATAATTGCACTGAAACACTAATTCATATCAAATACCATAACCATCCCCCCAAAAGGGAAAAAAACACGGCTAATTCCTTAGTGGCTCAAACAAATCGAAAAAAAAAAAAAAATCATACATATAAATAGAAGATACATATCTACCGTAAATTCCAGCCTATAGAGTGCACCTGATTATAAGCCGCACCCACCACATTTTAAGAGGAAACCCGATTTTGTACTTACACAAGCCGCACCTGTATACAAGCCGCATGCGCCCACATTAAAAAAATGTAACACAAACACAAAATTAACCCAAACCCGACTTTATGTCCCGCGATTGAAACTGAATCTCCTTCATTAAAGTACACAGTCCAAAAATCACAGCCGGCAAAATGAACGGAAAATGCTACCGGTACTTAAGGTTTGATGCAGGCCTGCAAGTCCGGGTCCCGTTGAAAGTAATCCAAGGAAAAAAGTGTATATTTCCAAAGGTAAGGGTGGGAAAAATGTATATCCACTATTGTCCGCCGCGTCCACAAACAGGTCTCATCTTTACCCCACTTCCCGTCATACCGCGTTTGTTACGCCCTCTTTTTTTATTCGCCCGTGCAAAACATATCAGAATAAGTGTCTTAAATAAATACATTACAAAAATATACAGTTGCAAATACATATTATACATGGTTACACATACTTACAAAAAAAGACGGTACACCGAGCGAGTTTTCAAAGCTTTAATAATAATAATATAACTTTCATCCCAAATGGTGCCCGTGACAAGGCAGTTAATGGTAGCAACACGCTAGCAACACGCTCGCAACACAGTAAACGGGTCTGTTAAAAAAACATACCGTACTTGTAAAAATCACAGTAAAACCGTCCTCATCTTCCTCCTTAGAACTAAAGCCATCAAAGTCGTCTTCCTCAGTGTCGGAAAGAAACTTTGTCATATAGACGTCGTCCCACGCTCCCGTAGCCTCCCTCGCGCTGTCACTGTCGCTGGAAGTCTCATCCACTCCTGATTCTGTGCCCTCCTCTCTGTCACGCAGCAGACCGGCTTTTCGGAACCCGTTGGTGATCGTGGACTTTTTGATGTGCCTTTCTTTTTGCATTTTGCATGATGAGGGTATGTTTACGCTAATTTAAATTATGCCCAAGCCAAGAAGTTGCAGTCTTCCTCGGCACATATATTCCACCGGTCTAAATCTTACCTTTTGTACTCGAGCGCCGCTTGCGGCCGTTAAAAAAATTACATAAATTGGCCGCATCACTGAATAAGCCGCAGGGTTAAACGTTTGGGAAAAAAGTAGAGGCTTATAGTCCGGAATTTACGGTAATTTCAATTGTGGACCGTACCTGTCCACAACATCAACTACACCAGTGACATACATTCAGGGGAGCACAATGTATGTTATGTATTATATCATACTCTTTCTTTTGGGACACTCATTTGACTTTTGAATTTCTTTTCTATTTTTTTGCATCTGTCAAGAATGGACAAACTCCCAAATTGTTGATCAAAATCTCTTTATCATACTTAAAGGGACAGTGTGTATAATTTTGCACCTCCTTGTGGTTAATACAACTTTATTCATAAAAAAACAATATAGATTTAAATGATACATAACTATCACATAAAGATGTGCTGTTTTTTTTGTTTTGTTTTTTGCCAAACTAGAATTAATTTTACGTATACCTCACTTAAAGTGAGCTGAATTTGTCCGCCATTTTACTCCTTCATAAACTCGAAAACCTTAAAAAAGGCTTGACAAAAAAAAGAGAAGTATAATGATCCGCTTTGGTCACTTTGAGTCTCCGTAATTGTGTTCTTCCCTGTGTTTTTAGCACTACCTCATACAGCAACATCTAGTGGACAAATAATACACACTGTCCCTTTAAAGAACTGAGGATTCTGGAGTCAAACGAGAGTAAGTTCTGAAAAGGGAGAGTATGATGTAATACTGAACATGATGCATGCATTCATTGTGTTCCACTATAGTAGCAGAAGTGTTTTTTCCCCTTTTTTCCTGGTGGGGCAGATTAAAAAGCTGCAATTTCCCGATGAATATATTAACATTTATGAGGCAAATCGGGGTCTGGCAATCTCTCCCCTTGCATAAATAATGAGCTGGTTTAATATGACTGCCTGGTGGGGAGCCTCCCTTGACATGTGTGAAATTGAATGGGATGGCGTGGTGTGTGTCTGTGTGTGTGTGTTTGTGTAAAATGTGCATGCTCTTGTATGCCGGAGTTTCGGTTGCCAACCTGTGTGTGCGTGTGTGTGTGTTTGTGTGTGTGTGTGGGGGGGTGGGGGGGGGGGTGGGGGGTGAATGTTAATGACTGAGTTACCGACAATGTACCAGCAAATCTTCAGCATGTACAGTTATTATACATGTACTGTACAAATAGAAAATAAAAGTGTCCCTTTTAATATTTGAACTAGTGCATTCCCAATTTTTATTGACGGTGCCTGATTGGTTAGTGTGCAGCCCCACGGTGCAGAAGTTTAGGGCTCAAGTCCAGCTACCGCAGCCTCCCCGTGTGGAGTTTGGCTCTTCTCCCTGTGCCTGTGTGGGTTTCCTCCTGGCACTACGGTTTCCTCCCACATTCCAAAAAGATGCATGTCAGTTGAATTGGCCCGTCCAAATTGTTTCTAGGTGTGAATGAGCGAGTGAATGGTTGTCTGTCTTTGTGTGCTGTGTAACTGGCTAGCAACCAGCTCGGGGTCTCCTTTGCCCACTGCCCGAATATAGCTGTGAAAGGCTCCAGCACCCCTGCGACCCTACTGAGGGTAAGGATAATGGATGGATGGATATCTCGAGGCAAACCATCTAACACCTGAGGATCTTAAGAGTGTGCTGAAACGATTGGGAATCAAACCCATAACTCTCAGTGTGTAAGTTAATAGTCTTACCACTTGACCCACCGGTGTTAACAATCTAGAAATCGAGTTTTGGGCTGAGATCCCTGCTCCCTAGCCCTTGCTCAAAACAAA
This sequence comes from Urocampus carinirostris, assembly GCF_059441175.1. NCBI lineage: Eukaryota > Metazoa > Chordata > Actinopteri > Syngnathiformes > Syngnathidae > Urocampus > Urocampus carinirostris. The sequence continues at coordinate 30,310,260 of NC_142350.1, forward strand.
AACCCCAACTCCAACCAAAACCATACCTCCATAATTATAAGTTTTGTATTGGTTTAACTGGGAATCGAACCCATTACCCTGTATGTGTGCGTCAATGAGCTTACCTTAGCTCCAACTAATACCCCATCCCCAAATGCAACTAAAGGCCCGGTCACACAGCCTTTCACGGGCGTATCGAGGCTGAATCACGGCCAGAAATTTCTGCCCGTGAAGCAGACGCTGTTGGACGCTTTGAGATCGCGATACAGACGAGATGCAGCAGTGCTTTACACGCGGTAAGAAATTCACACGCTTTTGGCCGCACGAAAAAGTTTTGCGCTGCTCAAAACTTTAGACCACGGGTAACCGCGGGCGGCACACGTGGTACACACGAGGTAAAGACGCGGTACGAACGTGCTAGGACGTGCTACGGCCGCGGCCAAGACGTGGTTACACGAGGGTAGGACGCGAAATTTTAGCGGGTAATCGCGGGTGGAGCACTGTCATAGCACTTTTGTTCTGCGCCTGTATCGCGGTGTTATCACGTGCATTAGCGTGTGTACCGCGTGTAAGCACGGTCAAACGCGATGCAGCCGCGGTTACCCGCGATAAGGACGCGGAACAGTCGCCGGCGTCTGTTTCGCGGGCATACCACGGGTTAACAGCGGTTTAGCCAATTTTTCACATTTTCCACCGCGTCTGCTTCATGGGCAGAAACGTCTGGCCGTGATTCAGCTGCGATACGCCCGTGAAAGGCTGTGTGACCATGCCTTAAACCCTTACCCTAGCTTCTACCAAAACACAATTCTAGCTCCAACCAAAACCCTTTCCCAAGCTTGAACCAAAACCCCAATTTAAAACCAAACTTATAACCTTATAACCTTAACTTGTACTGGAATGACTAGGAATAAAACCCAATACCCAGTGTAAAAGTCATGGATCTTGCTGGTCGAATAGACTCCTAGTTTAGGGCCCTCACTATGGCTCCAACCAAACCCTTAATCCTAGCTTCAACCAAAACCCTTATTCCAACCAAATCCACACCCTGTACATTTGCAGCTAAAATATTCCTTTAGTTAACAATATATCAGGTGTAATTCTAAATAGTTCATTGGTATCTTCCTTTCCCTTAAAAATTAAGTAATTTCCAAGTGAACCTAATAATATAGATGAATGTTAAAGGTACGCTGCTGTTCACTAAAAGAAAGTCAATGTATTGAACAATAGCATCTTTTTTTTAAAAGATCAAATCCTGCAATTTCCTGCAGCACCCAAGAGAAGGTTTCACAGCACACTTGTGTAAAGGAAAGATTTAGCTACATTTTTCATGTCTTGCAATGCGATCCGTAATGTTAACATTACTTGCACATTCAGTAGAATTGCAAGGCAGTTACCATTATTTGGGTGTTTTTTTTATTTTTTATTAGAGTTGTCCCTCCAATGAAGGAAACCTTGCACGGGAGTATGGTTTAATACAAACAAGCACACTGATGAGAATAATTGCTCAGCTTTCATTCACGTCAAATGTTTTGATGCTCAGCAGATTTTCGACCCACAATTATCTGGAAAAAACCCAGCAATGCACATTATTCAGCAGATGTCAAAAATCGCTTTCTTGTGACAAATTAGTGGCCCCGAGCCACATATGGATTTACAGCCCTTCCACAAACATGACAAAAACATGTATTAAAATAAAACTGAGAACCTTTAAAGATCAATAAATAAATACACACATACAGTATATATTTACACTTTTTCTACTTTCATGTGCGACAGTTTTTATTTACAAGGCAGCTCTTAATGATAAAACATTTATTTCATTTATTTCCAAATTTGAAATATTTAACAACGACAAAGAAAATAATACTCATAATATTTAGAATGGATGAATAATTATAAAAATGAAAATGTTTTTTCTCGCACTAATGTAGTGCAACAACAACGTTAACTGGCCACCTTTTGTTTATATATACTACAGTTTGTATCTAGGTATGTAAGCATGTTTATTACAAGGAACAGCTTGTCTGCGGGGCCTCCACTTGAATTGTGATACATTTAAAAATGGCATTTTAAAAAAAGTGTAGTACAAAGGTCATTCTGGTAGCACATAACCAAACTAAATGGCTTTCTGCATTCAGTGGTAACGTTTTTTTCTTAACTTCACAATTCCTAAATTTTCTTTTATATATTGCTGATTTTCCACATTGTTTTATGAATATTACTGATACAATTAGCACACAACACATTACTGTGCTGAACATCTGCAGATGCAGAGTGCGGCACGCGGTCCACTTGCCTTATGGTAGATAATGATAATGAGACCAAGGATTCTGATTAAGCACACACCATAGCCCTAAACCATAGAATTAGTCATATATTAGCAGGCTAAGAGCAAGTCAAGGCACCCAGTATTTGTTTCTTTTGCATGGATTTTATTTATTATTGTTTTTTTGTCTTCTATATATTTATGCTTTTATTGAAAAGGAGCAGCACATAGACTTTATCCATTATCCAACCATTATTTGCACCACTCATCCTCAGGTGGGTCGTGAGGGACTTTAGTCCAAGTTTAAGTAAGACAATCAAATTTTTTTTCTTTTGTGCTAAAATGTATATATTTCTTTTTGCTCTGCCAATTAAATGATGGTTAAAATGGGTGTTAATTTAATTGTAAATCTGAATATGCCTCACCACACTGCAGTAGTTCTCAAATAGTTGGGGAGGCTCCACCAAGGGGGGAATGTTTGACATCAGGAACCTTTTTTTGTGTGTGTCCTAAAATAAAGTGCAATTGTACCACCACTACGATAGGGGACAGTGGCGCTCTTGTTGGCAGAGTGATTATTTGCACTTTTTAGAGCCTAGGGTGTTTGAGGGGTGTTCTTCTGCTGTGGATGTGGAATGACAGAAAATAATTGAAAAGCACTGCCATAAATGAATCTCAATGCACGTCACTGGAAAGCAACACTGTAACCAAAACATTTCCCCCACAAATATTACAGAGAAGAATGTGGATACATAAATACAATGAGTATTTAAAAAAGATTGGTGACCCCTTTGTAATAAACCTGGTGGAATTTGAACCCAAAGCAGATAGGGCTCAGAGGAGGAAAAAGGAACATTCTCCTCTGTAAAACAAATGACCTCCTTTAAAAAATAAAACAAAAGGCACAAACAAAGAAACCTTTGCACAATGAAAAAAATGTCTGAGCAATTTCAGCTCAGGCCGTGATCAGTTATATATGACAGAACAAACACATCCAGAACAAAATAGCACAATAGGCATGTCAAACCAAACTACAAATAGCTTAATATACAATGTGAAAAAATAATGTTGTATACTGAAATATGTTAAAACTACAAAACAGATTGATGGAAAATAACTTTGCTGCTGATCTACCTTATCAAGAGAGTGCTTCAAAGGGACTTGGCCTCCCTCACCTTGCGAGGACTTGATGAAATATTAGCAGGCCACGTCAGAGGCCGTCAAGAACCCTGGCATTAGTCACGCCATCAAAACCCGTCTCCCTTCACTCAACTGCGTAACTTTAGCCCTTAGCTCCTCCAGTCTATTACAGCTCCATGTTTTGATGCTGCCTTCCCTGAGCGTAGCAGATTAGTGGTGCAGGGGGGAGGTCAAGCAAAGTTCACAGATAAAGGCCAGTTTGCTGGGACTAAAGCGAGAAAGGCCAGAAGGCAAACAAGGAGGAAGCGGCGGGAAAAGGACCTGGGAAAGATTGAAATGAGAAAATAAGAGCCTTCGCCTTACTTCATTGTGATGAAATATCTTGAGACACAAGGAGCTGAGACACCATAAAGGTTAGCCTGTTATCGGAATTGTATAGGCGTGCATGCATGGCAGCACATCCCCACACACGTATGATTTATTTTTCTATGGGGTCTGAAATTATTAAGATCTCACAAAGTCAACTCGATAGGTCAGTCGACCTGACCGAACCCAAGGACCACATAAGCAGCCCATGGGTCTGTTTTAAATCACCAATGATGGGGTCTTGTAATCCTCTAGGAATGTTGGAGAAGTGATCTTTTGAAAATGTAAACACAGCACAGTCTCGTATGGTCAATTATTAAGGAATGATTTGGGAGGCCTTTCCATAGCCTGTGGAATCAATTGTGTTACCTCTTACAAAGTCTAGTTCTGCATATCAGTAAAGTAAATGCAGCTCCACTAATTACACTTCTGCAAGTAAATTGGACATGTATATCCTTCTGTTAATTAATCAGAAACTTTGACATGTTTTTCTTTTTTCAATACAGTCATTCTTTATTGCTTGCATTTGTAAATAGACAAACAGGAGCACTGACTTGGTTTTATCTTACCGGTGTTCCCTATATAATTACTGATAACTTGTTATGCCCAAATTCCTAATCCTAACCATCACAATTATGAGCAAGTGGCAAATTCACAGTGATAGATTTACAGAAGTAATTAAAAGGATGCCAATCTTTCCATCGCCAAGCACAGTATTGCAGACCTGAGGGGCCTTGACTGACTCTAATCACAACACAGAGCTCAGAACAAGAACTTGTTAAAACAACTGGAGGCAAACTATGGAACATTTATCAAATAACCTTTGAGGAAGTAGAAGATAAAACTACATCTAATTTTCGAAATTGTTCAAATGTTTAATTGCGGAGCAGCACAGCAGCGCAGTGGTTAGTGCATGTGCGGCACAGTCATGAGATCGAATGAATGAATGAATGAATTAAAACTTTATTTAAAAAAATAAAATAAAAAAGAGAACAAAAACAATAACTCAACAACAAAACAAAAACAATAACTCAACAACAAAATAATGTTAATAATGTCCCTATGATAAATAATGTCCCTATGAAATACACCAATGATATAACAACAATAGTAATAATATTAATAATAACAGTTATGATATAAGAATAGCAACAATAACACAAAGTTAACCATAGTCCTAGACGCACTATTCCCAATCTCTCGTATCACTCATACCCTATTTTCTTCATCTCTGTATTCCGCCACTAATGTTTTTTTTGTATTTAAATTTGAACAAGTGAATAGTTGGACATTGTTTGATCTCGTCTTGTATATTGTTCCAAAGTTTGACTCCACACACAGACTTTTCCTGGTGGTTCTCACCTTTAGGATTATGAATTTACTACAGCCCCTTAAGTTATAATTTACCTCTTTCCGAATGAATAATTTATGGATTCCTGTGTGGAGTTTGCATGTTCTCCCCGTGCTTGCGTGGGTTTCTCCCGGGCACTCCGGTTTCCTCCCACATTCCAAAAACGTACATGTCAGGTTAGTTGGCCGGTCCAAATTTTCCTTAAGTGTGAATGAGCGAGTGAGTTGTCTGTCTCTGTGTGCCCTGCGACTGGCTGGCAATCAGTTCACGGTGTCCCCTGCCCACTCCGCCAAGATAGCTGGGATGGGCTCCAGTACCCCCACAACCCTACTGAGGATAAGCGGTGCAGATACTGGATGGATGGATGGATGTTTAACTGTGAGTGGAACGGCGGCTGGGTGGTTAGTGCGCAACTATAGACATCCTTCGTCAATTTTGCTGTGCTGGAATAAGTTAATATTTAAGATCATTGTACCAATTTTTGATCAGAGAGGTAAATATTGAAATGGGTTTGAATTTAGTAAAGGTGAAACAACTAACCAATCATTCAACATCTGGTAAATTATCATAGTTAATTGTTTGACAACAAAGTTTTGGGAAAATAATTATTATTAAAAGGACCCTGTGTATTATTAAGGGGCTCATAGTGGTTTAAAAAAATGTCCTTCATTTAAAAAATATATATCGATTTAAAAAATAATCAGAAATCCACGAACTATCACATCTGCCACCTAGCTGCTTCAGGTACCCGAAAACCTCACAAAAGACTGAACAAAAAAATGAGAAGAAAAATGGTGATTATTTTGGCCCCTTTTGTCGGTTGCACCGGCATCTAGTGGGCAAATAATACACACTGTCATTTTAGATAAACTATATATGTTTTTAATTAAATGTGAATGTTTAGTAAATGTTTCAGCCTTATTCCAACAAAATCCACACCCTGTACATTTGCAGCTAAAATATTCATTTAGCTAACAATATATTTAATATATAAATGTTTTATCATTAAGATTTTACAGAAGACAACAGGACTGGACTAATCCTTTCTAAAGATCCTCCCCTAAGCCCTTTCTTTTTTTTAAATCTCCTAGATGACAATGGTGGTAAAATCAAAGAACTGAAACATAATAGGCCAATAGTGTAAATGATGTAAACAGAGCACAATACTGAAAATAACAAACAACAGTGTGCGATAATGATCAAAAAAACCTTGACTCAAATGCAATCTACTTTGCAGGTTTCTAGGAGTAAAAGAAAAAAACTACATTATGTATTTTCAGCAAACAATTAACTTATTATTCCCCAAATATTATGTCACACAAACCAAAAAAAATCAATCAACTACTGTATTGCAGGCAGCCTTTATTGTAAACAAGACGAATGAATCAAGCACCATTAATTAAATTATTAAACATCTTTATATTTTTAAATATAATCTATCTAGAACATTTTACTTCTTCATTCAATTGACAAAATCCCTGTCATATATCTCTTACATTAAAAAAAACAATTCTTGCAACCCTAAAATGTTGTACCATTACCTAATATTGTTTCAATTTAAGATCATGAAGGATTTCTGTTTATTGACTGTTATTGCCATAAAAATGGTAATATTTTGCTAGAAATGCCAGGTTGAGAAGACTAAAAATAACCCTTAATAGGATCTCTGAGTTTTTGTCATCTTGCTTCCATACCAATCCCCTTCCAATCTGTACCGTCTGCCTCATGTCATCATCATAAGAAGACACACTAAGAAGTATTAAAGAGATTTCAAGTTGGCCTCCAGCAATGCCTCTTGGCTGCTTTCATTTGCATTTCCACATGCGTACGTGGGATTTATACGCATCCATATGTATGCACGGTAGTCTACACCTGTGATTGTTTGCATGCACAAGTCGTATTCCCCACGCAGCTCCTGTCCGTTGACAGTGCCGTTCCGGTGGGCCCTTCAGTGCACAGGTGGCCATTGACTGGCCCCTAATGAGTCCATATGGGACTGTCTGCTAGAAGAGTGTGTTTGTGTATGCAGCTTTGCTTGCACCATTGGTCATGATGGTGTGCACAATGCAGTGTATTGATGCAATCGTCGTGTGTTGCAGTGGTTTCAAAAAAAGCTCAATATGAACAAGAATAAGTTGTGCTGTGAGCGTAAATTCTGCTGTTAAGAATTGATTGGATTTCTCATTTGGTTTCTGAAACTTGCATTACCAGTACCTTAATGATAAGGTTTGTCGCTTGCGTTATGGTTAAAAAGTTGAAAGTTACATATTTTCTCTATTAAGCAACTGTTAACAATGCCTAAAGGAGTCTAAAAAGCCCTCATGCTTCATTTTTCACTGCGCCTGTCAGCTTTTATCATAATTTTAGCAGAGCTGTTTAGGGTGGAACACAATAGGTTCGAGAAATGGGGGCTAGGGGGAGCGCTGGAGAGTGATGTCTAGCTCGTGTTTTTTATTTGTCAATGTAGCATTAAAATAGTGGAAATAAGAAAATGCTTTCCTCAAGTAGAGTCCAAACCCCAGCCCAAACCCCAAGAAAGATGAAAAAGCACCAGCTTATCCGAGCGTGTCTAAGAAATTATGAATGAGCTAACTTAAGCTGCAATGATGACCCTGAGGTATATTTCTCACCTGCCGGCATGAGATGGTTCGATTCCTTACGGATAAGAATTGACCATGTTGGCGAGGCAATGAAGGTCCATTTGTTTGGTGGGAATAAAGGTTCATTAAGTTATTACAATGCAGCTCTCGCCTGGCTGCAGGCACAGCAACCCGGGATCCCTAGAAACAAAAAATAAAATAAATTATTGTAGGAGAAGACATTATGAGTTAAGAATACGATTCTACTTTTCCTCATAATTTTTAGTGCAGAATAAGAAGTTAATTTGGTGTGTAGAGGAATACTAGTTTTTTTGGTATAGAAAAATATGTAAATTTAAGCTGAGAAAAAAGTAGCACTTGTTTTCTGTGAAGTTGAAAAAGGCTGTAGTTTTCAATACGCACAAGACGGGTGTTTGTAAAATTATATATAGTTGAGAGGGTATAAGTCACTCTGTAGAACAAGTGAGAGGAAAAGACAACCCATAAAAAACTGATTCTATACAAACTGGAAACTGCTGTAATAAGTTCCAGTCTGTAATGTTTAGTGCTGCAGACCTGGCTTCAAAGTTGATTGACTCCTTCAAAACACAACATAAAACAATCGTTCATAAATGTCATCAGTTTGGGGGTAAGTTCCAAGCACTAAACTCTTATATGGTCCTAAAAAGCTTGAATGTGCCATATAGTGATATATTTTTCCTCAACGCTGCCGCCTCTTGTGGGCCGGTCCCCGGCTGGTGTTTGGGGACCGGCTGCCGCCTCCTGTGGGCCGGTCCCCGGCCGGTGTTTGGGGACTGGCTGCCGCCTCTTGTGGGCCGGTCCCCGGCCACATTGGAGAGCATTCTGGCACACGGCGTCACAGTGTGGTATGCACGGTGTCACGGTGTACTATGCTAGGAGCACGACAGCGGACGGAAATAGCATTCAGAGAGTCATCAACACATTCCAGAAAATCATTGGTTGCTCTCTACCCATTCTGAAGAACATTGCTGGTTTGTGATACCAAAGCAGAGCCAACAATATTATAAAGCACTCTTTTATTTCCAGCCGTCAACTCATTGCCCTGTGGTAGGCGCTACAGGTCCCTTAACCCATTGATGCATGACCTACCAGTACATATACTCTTCAGACCGGCTTGGTGGCCTTGGGGTTGGGCACCCACCCCGAGACTGACAGGTCACAAGTTCGAACCTTGGCCAAGTCATACCTAGAACATAAACCATTGGTACTCATTGCCTCTCTGCTTAGTGCTGGTATTAGGGGCTGGAATTGGGCGGTTTGGTGACCTAATGACTGAAAGTGAGTAAAAAGAAAATACACTCACTCATGAGTGGGGCCAAAAGTTAGTGGAAAAATATACTAATGGCATCATGTCATAAGCCTATTAGGAATAGAAGGGAATATGACAATACTGGAACTTTTTTAAAGATTTGGAAGGACGAGCACCCATTGGGTCATTTTTGACCCCTCTTAAGTATTCAAGCAAACAAGTACTAACAGGCCTATAACAGGCCATCATCACCGTAAACAAGTGCATAATACTGTGAAAAATATAGATCTTGCCTATGTATAAAAAAAAAAAAGGGTACAGACGCTGCATACATACGAACGAGTTGAATTTGTTCATAAGTTGCTTCAGTGTTATATTTTTTATGTTTATGGTTTTTATAAGTATGCTTAAGGCTTGTATAAGTAAAGTGTAGTGTTTTGTACTAAAAAATAAACATTTAATAAAATGATACGCTCTATAAAGATAAATAAAGTTAAGTGTGACTTACTTTTGGAAGATGAGCTTCAACAGTTAGGCGACTTCATCCTCTGAGGTAGAAAGTGGCCAAAAAAAGGCGATCAACCATTTTCTCAACAGCATCAGGCTTCCATATTCCACTTTCATTTCAAATAAAACGGCTCGCCTCTTCTTTACACTTTACAACAACCATATTGAATGGATGCACGAGATATTAAACAATAAAAATGGCAAAGTTCTTAGCGCGCTGGAGATACAGTATAGAATGTTTACGCACGAACTAGGAAGAGGAAGCGGATTTATTCTTTGGGGTGGATGCTGGGTGACCTCTCACAGCACCACACGCTGGTAGCGGCAGAAAGAATCACTACAGTCATATCCTGTTCTCTGAAAAAGGTGCACACAATAGAAAATCTAACTTACAGCAATGTCGGGATATTTTTAGACTTCCCTAAAAAATGGTTTTTCTTAAGTCGAATGGTCATAAGTAGGGGGGCGTCTGTATTCATACCTCATTTGTCGACTTATTTTGGAATTTTGTATCTGCCAAATGTCATTGCACTCCTTTTTTCATTGCACTAATGTACTCATGTGATTACAAATAAGACCTATTTCTGACTACTCTGAAACTCTTTTTATCTTATTTTTCTCTTAAAAGTTTTTGTTAGGTGATCATCCTCGAGTGCTATGTTTGATCTTATTGGAAACAATGGTAACAATGTTTTTATCAATTACAATAAAATAATTCTAAGTTTAATATGGTCCTAAAAGCTTCCATCTGCCAAATTGTGAGATTTTTTTCAATACAAACAAACTATTTAAAGAATGCCTTTGTCTGTATTAGGTTTTAGCATTTTGCTTAGGATACCCCCGCAAGTAGGTGTCCCTTTCCCAAAATTGGAAAAATTCCATGATGCACTGTTAAGATAACATCCCTAAATTCAGTCAGACATTTTGTCCATATAGCGCACATAATGATAAGAATATGTTACTTGGCCTCCTTCTTCATCTTCAAGTCAGATCGTATCAAATAAAAGGCCTATCTTAATCATTAAAGTGCGCTTTGCATAACGGGCGCCGGCTGCTTGTGTGCTCATTTCCTGACAGCGGCCTCGGGACACACTGTGTCGTTGTGTCACCCGCGTCATATTCATTTCAATAACAAGGCATGAGAACAAGGATATGGCTTTGGCATATTTACCAAAGTACAGGCGGCTACAGTATATGTGTTGTTCAGAGATAGACGTTTTGCCTCCGTGCATATGAAATCAAGCAAAACTGCTCTGTACATTGATAGTTATTTCATCCAGGATCAAGATTGTATTCTATTAACTTGTGTGCTCTAGTTGTGAAATATTAACTGTGATGCTGCAGTGGACCAGAATGTACACATGTACCTATGCAAGGAACATCGCTCAATTACAAAATACATTTAAAGTATATTTTTAAATTCAAACTTGCAACCCAGGGACTAATTGCACCTCGCGGGATGGTAGTTTGAAGCCTTTGCCTTAACATAAAGGTATTAGGGATGGTTTGTGTTATTATGCACTGCCTGGTGGTAAACAAAACATTCTTTAAAAAAAACAATATTGATTTATGAAATAAGCAAATATACATGGAATATGATATAAACTTGTTGCGTGTTTTAAAATACTTGTAGTCAGAGAAATGTGCATTTATTTTATATAGCACTAGCTTTACCAGTGTCAGCCAACAGAATTTTGTGCCACATTGCTGCCACGGGCACCCAAAAACCTTGTGAAAGGCTTGACAAAAAATTGAGAAGAAACGTGGTACGGTTTGGTCACGATGAGTCTTTGTAGTTTAAATTCTTCCTAGTACTTTTTAGCACTCGTTTTTGGTTGCATCACACAATACAGCAACATCTAGTGGTCAAATAAAACACATTTCCCTTTTGATATAGGTGCTGCCCAGCTAAATTATGGATTCATTTAATACTGATTGATTTGTTTTTATAATAATTCTTGATGATTTATTTTGTATTTTTAGATCATATTTTGATCTTTTGTGTTGCAATTAAAAAAATAAAAGCAATTTTGTGAACAGTGGAATGTTTTTTTTTTTGTGGATTATTCGGCCCAACTTTTCCTAGACAACCGGCGACCCCCAAGTAAATTGAGTCAGAGACCTCTGCTTTAAAGGGAACCTGTCATAATCACATGTATTGGGAACACCTGTGCTCAGGTTTTGGCGCCAAAAGCTAGGACAGCTGATTGGCGCACCCTGTACATTTAAATCCCCAGCTTCCGGTAACACTTTGTCTGATTGTACTCATGCTACCTGTTGCCTTCAGCTCAGTAAGCCCGTACCTCTGACTCTTTGCCTGCTCCCTGTTTTCTTCTGATCGATCTCCGTTGCCGACCCGTTTCTGTAATCTGCCCTGCCCGTCTGACTCCTGAACTCTTTTCCGAACACTACGATTACGCCTGTCCGCGACCATTCCCGCCAAGCCTTCACCCGCCTGTCAAGTTCCGTCAATCCGCCAACCAACGGATCGAAGAATCCTACCTTGTCATTTCCTTCCTTTCAATAAAACCAAGAAACGAGCGCAAGTGATGTCAGTCTTCCTTTCGTCCTGTCTGACAGACACTTAGTCATCTCTCATCTTATCTCATTAGCTGCACCGCTTATCCTCAGTAGGGTCGCGGGGGTGCTGGAGCCCATCCCAGCAATCATCGGGCAGTGGGCAGGGGACACCCTGAACTGGTTGCCAGCCAATCGCAGTGCAGACACTTAGTCATGTTATGTCAAAATAAATACACATTTCTCAATCGACGACTATTTAAAACTATTATGTTATCTGATTGCTCATGTTTTTTTTGCTTATTTATTGAATCAATATATCTTTTTAATTATTTTTGTTATTTATTTTTTATTTCTATAATCACTAATAATAATATTATGTGCAAAAATGACATTTAAGTTAAAATGTTTTTTTGCAGCAAATAAATGAAAAAGCCATGTTTTTCTGATAGTGTTTATTACTTTAATCAATATAAATAATTTTTTAATTAATGATTTTAAAAAACACTAGGAGGTGCAGAATAATAAAAACTGTCCCTTTGAACATTGTTTGTCTTTCGTCCTTTGCTGAAGTCCTAACCTTGTAGAATAGCGTGTTGAATCTCCCGCACTGGTGTATACAACAGTTACAGCCGTTAAACTGAACAAATACCTCATTTGCATGCCCGGTGTGCACGCTTGACTTCAAAGTGGCCAAAGTTGCATTTGTGTGCAGTAGTACATTTCCATGTTCTTTCTCTATTTGTTGACAAAACATACGAAGGTTGAGGCTCTGAGCAGGTTGGACCCGAATGGAACGTGAAACCTGCCCTTCATTTTATGGGAACTTGCTGATGAAATTGTTGTTATGAACCTGTAACCAAAAACCAGCACAGCATCAGTTGAGTCTTTTATTGAAATGCAACTTGGCCTTGTACTTATAATAGAATTGATGCTTTTGCGTCAAGCCTTTTTAAATTGTGTTGAATACACTGAATGTGTTAAGGCACTAGTTCTCAACTGGTTTGACTTGATTCCACCCCATTGACAAGCCAAATCAAGAACGAAATTGCACTTTTCAAATATATTCAATGAAAATATTGTGCAGTTTGAAACAGATATAGTAGAACATATTAACCTGTTTTTTAAAATGCAAATGACAAGAAAAACAAAAACAACTTAAAATATTTTATCAACCCGCATATAAACCTAAATTGCATAAAAGCGAACCCCTAAAACTGATTTAAAATAGCCACATTCTAAAAGAAATTCAAAATATTATTAGAATGTGTGCCAAAACATAGATATATATTGAATATGTCGTTAAAAAGATAATTGTACTGATAAAAAAGCTAAAAATATAACATGTTAAGCCATTTACTGTACCATCTAGCAGCGCTTCAATAACGGACACTCAAAATCCATTTTCATATTTCGCAATTGTTTCCTTCTTCTACTCAATCATTGTTGCCACGGTTTTCAACTTTTCCATCATTTTGGACAGAAAAAGGAAATAAAACTGACAAAATGACAATAAAATGAGAAGTGGTCCCTCTCACCCCTTCAGTTGACGCAATAGGCAGAAGAGATTGAGTAGGTTATTATCGCCATCCACTTTTGCTAAAATAGAAACTAAAGGCTACTGAGGTTCCTGAATAATACTGGCTTATTTTCTTTAATTTTCATGTTATGATAATTTTTCTCAGAAATAAATTTATCTTTTTCCCGTTTAAAATTATTGACAGAGCCTTAAGAACATATTGCTTTATTATTATAATCATATTGGAATGTATTTGTTTTAAGTAGGTTCAACTAATTTCACTAGACTATATGTGTCAGAAAACATGAACAATGTTAACCAATCCTTTCCAAAGTAAAAGCAAATCACTAGTGTCGGTCTAAAATCTTGTATCCCCAAAATTGACACATTTTTAAGACATCAAAAAAGGAAATGTCAATACAGACTTATTGTTGGGTAATACCTTAGAAAAAAACAAAAACATTTGAGTGGGTAGAGCAATGGGTAGAGATTATCAAACTTATTGGTTAAATTGTGGTTTATAACCTTTGATGTTTTAGCGTGCTACAATACAATGACAATCTTTCTTTTATCATTCAAGCCGCATTAATTTGCCTCATTTTCAATGAGAAAAATATTAAAATCTAAGCATATTGAGAATTTGCTATTTCACTGGTTTCTGTATGATTACTTTGAAAGTTAATTTTATAATCAATTAGTTGTTCATCAAGCGAGAAGTTGTTGCACCTTGTAAATGAGTGTTAGATTTTTTAAAAAGCTGGATAAAATTTGAATATATATATATATATATATATATATATATATATATATATATATATATATATATATATATATATATATATATATATATATATATATATATATATATATATACACGTATATTAGCAAAAATACATTCAATTACAAAAACCTAAACATTGCAAATGAAATGTAAAATTATTATAATGTCATAGGGCCACATGCTGCACCTCATCTCATTTAATGCATTAAGCATAAGAGCTAATAAAAAGGCTCACAGAATGCTGATGTGTTCACACCCGTGCAGAAAGGCAGGAATGAAGTCTCGAACGTAGTAACAGCTTATAGAAACTCTACTTGGAAAAAACTAGTGTTTTTAGCATACCTTAAATACGTTCTGTCAAACGTCATGTTGCACGCTCCTCTTAACCTAAGACACCATACTCTAGCAATCACCTCAGCTAATTTTCACCAGAAAGAATCAACACTCTTAAAAAAAGATTGGATTTTTTAGAAACATTTTTAGTTTTCAAGAAAACGTGTTGTATAAAGATAAATCCGTTTTTGCCTTTCAGACAAACACGTTAAGCTTATGAACTTCAAGTAGACCAGGTGGCCCCAAACTTTTTTTTTCGAGGGCAGAATAACTTTTCGCTTTTTTGGTGACAGTTTGTAACAGAAAACATATGACGATTGCAAGAGTGCCTAAATGTAAAAAAAATATTGTTTTCCTGAGAGCCTCAATCGAATACCCCTTCTGAATTCTTCACAGAACAAATGTCAGAAAATAAATAATAACATTATTTTTGAAATGAAAAATAACAAGCTAAAAATCTGTGGGATGTTTACAGAAGAAAGTCCATGGAACATAAACATTCCGTCTCAACAGGTCCAAGATCAATTTATTTGCTAGAGCACTGAGACACCAGTGGCATATCAATGCCTCGTGAAAAGCCAGTTGATTTTATTTCATTATCACACTGTTTTAAGTCACAGTACCAAAGATGAACGTTAACTTAGTTATGCGTTTCACATGTTACATGTCTTTGTAACATGTAAAATAAACGGCTAACTTCACATTCGTCTCTTGTACCAAGTGTGATGTGAATGTGTGATGATGAGATAAAAGAGCGCAGAACTCTTTCCACCAGGCTTCCAGTGTTATAGATAACATATGAAGAGCCATTGGGTATTTTCTCATTATCACACTATCTTTAGTTTGTACCAGAGACAAATGTGAATTTTGTTGTGCATTTCATGTTACAATACTACTTACGACCATTCGACCTACAAAAAACAGTAGATACGAAAAACATTTTCGGAATATCGAAAAATATCCAGAAATCTCTGCAAGTTAGATTTTGTATTGTTTGCATCGTTTTCCGAGTAGAGGACTGCGCTGTGAGAGGTCACCCAGCATCCACCCCGAAGAAGATACCCGGCTTCCTCTTCGTAGTTCGTGTGTAAACATTCTATACTGTATCTCCAACGCGCTAAGAACTTTGGCATTTTTATTGTTTAATATCTAGTGCATCCATTCAATATAGTTGGTGTAAAGTGTAAAGAAAAGGCAAGCTGTTTCATTTGGGATGAAAGTGGAATAAGAAAGCTTGATGCAGTTGAGAAAACGTTTTTTTTTCAGCCACTTTCTACCACGGACGAGGATGTCGCCTAACTTTTGAAGTTCCTCTTCCAAAAGTAATTTAAACTTAACTTTATTTATCTTTATAGAGGATATTATTTTATGAAATGTTTTTTGGGGTAAAAAACAATACAGGTTACTTATACAAGCCTTAAACATACTTATATAAACCCTAAACATACATTCCATACAAAATATAGTACTGAAGCAATTTACGAACAAATTTAACTCTCGTTCGTAAGTAGCAGCGTCTGTACAAGCAAAATTGGCTTTTAGTTCTTTTTTTAAGTAAAAAACAAGTGCGTTGAACAGTTGTCACTCAAATTCTTCAGGGAGCCCAACCAAATGTGAAGGCCCGTGGGCCGTAGTTTAGAGATCACTGAAGTTGACAAAGTCTTCAAAAAACTAAACAAAACTATATAATGAGTTGTGTAACAAGAAAACATCACAAAAGCACTTGACTTTCCCCACTGATACATGTTGTTTACGTTTGTGCGCACGTGCAAAGTCCCATGGAGAATCTGGACATTGTTTAACCGTAATTGACTGGTGAGATGGTCAGCCATGTAGTCTGGACAATCGCCACGAACTCAATGATGCTTTTCTGCAAGGTGACATTGTTCTTCCATTTTCAATGAGATCTCCCAGATTTGTACAAACCAAACGAAAGATACATTAAAGGATGTCGATTCATGGGTTGAAAGACAGCTAACAGCACGTCGATAGCAGCGTAGGCGAGCTTGGAACGAGAGACGTTCTGTGTCGTTGCCATTTGAAGATAATGGACCTCAGGACCTGTCACATTATGTGGGAAGGAGACCGTATGAAAAGATGACTGTGTGTGTGTGTGAGGGGTGGTGATAGTGGTTCATTGGATGCATGTTTATATAAAGGTCAAACTTATTACGCTGATATAGAAAGAGCGGAGTGACCTAAGCAAG
Source organism: Urocampus carinirostris (assembly GCF_059441175.1). Lineage (NCBI taxonomy): Eukaryota > Metazoa > Chordata > Actinopteri > Syngnathiformes > Syngnathidae > Urocampus > Urocampus carinirostris. The sequence continues at coordinate 30,327,096 of NC_142350.1, forward strand.
GCTGTCACTGACGGCAAGCATAGTATCTGTCAGGGTCGTTGTGGATGGAGGCAGTTAGTCATGATTTGGACACCAGTGCAGTCAGAAAGAACATTCCGTTTAAAACTGCATCTTTGTGAACTGAGACAACAAAACGCCGGGAGGTGTATTGTATTGTACTGGCAGCTATTCTTGCTATTACTTTGGATTTTCACCATTTTAAAAATAGTGGCAAAGCATTAAAAACCAAGCGCAGAATATGTATATATATATATATATATATATATATATATATATATATATATATATATATATATATATATATATATATATATATATATATATATAAATATTGGCAGCACGGCAAAATCATCCGATTTCATAAAATTAGAGACAACTAATTGATGATTTTCAGTAGCGAAAGCGAACTGTATAAATGTTCATGTTCATACTTACTCCACCTTGTACAGCTACTCTACCATTACTTCCAAATGTTTTATATATATATATATATATATATATATATATATATATATATATATATATATATATATATATATATATATATATACACACATATATTTATATATACAGTATATGTGTACATATGTATATATGCAATGTATATACACATTTTTTATTTTTATTCTTTTTGACCCGCATAGATTAGGCCAGTGTTTCTCCACTAATTTTCCTATGTAGACTGGGGTGTTGGCGAGATATTTTTAGGTGGAGCTTATGAAAAAATCCTACAGTCTGTAATTGGAGACAACAAATAGAATATTTACATTACCAAAAACAAACTGCACACAGTTTTGTATTTGAACATATTGTGGTGTTAAGAGAGGTCTTAAAGATATCACTAATGCCCAAAAGACATGTGCACTACTTTTAAAAGTCTGGATTTAAATACTGAATTGTTGTGTACTAAGAAAACAAAACAGTATTGTAATGAAAGCCACTCTTGCTATTACTTACTCATTTGACCATTGTCACAAGACTCGCAAAGCGTTACAAAAGCAAGACCAAAACTGAAAACTTCATTTTATTTGCTGGTTGTTACAAGAAGCGTGAAGCATTACAAAAATAAGAGCAGAATATATAAAATATATTGCCCCACAATGATGAGGGCAGTGTTTCTCAACCAATGTGTTGCGGCAGACAGGACTGCTTTTCGACTTTGTTGGGTTGACCGTATGAAATTGTCCTTTATCATCTAATTAGAGACAAACCAATCAAAAGCAAACTGTACTAATTTCCCTGTTCTAATATACTATGTCTTTCACAGAAGCCTTAATGACATCACTACTACCCAGAGGACATTCACGCTATTGTTGACAGTCAAAGTTTAAAAGCTGCAACTTTGTGTCCTACGAAAACAAAATGTGGGGATTCAGGTGATGTTGTACTGGAAGCGACTCTTGCTATTATTTCAACATTTGACCCTTGTTACAAGACTGCCAAAGCATAACAAAAGCAAGACCAAAACTGTAAACTGTACATACTGTACAGTATATATAATTTTTGACAAATATATATTAGGCTAGTGTTTCTCAACCAATGTGCCACGGCAGACTGGAGCATTGTGGGACTTTGTCAGGTGTACTATATGAAATTGTCCTAATATATCTAATTACCATAGAGACTACAAATTGATCATTTACATTAGCATTCTCGGATGACACAAATTTCCCTGTCATGTGCCTCTATTAGAGGTCTGAATGAAATCACTACTGCCCAGAAAACATGCACACTTTATTAAAAGTAGCATTGTAGTTCAGACTCTTTTGATAACTGTTAATTTGAGCTTAATTGACACTGTAAAGTTGTATTTGTGAATTATGTTTTATTTTATTTTACTTGGTACATCATTAATTGACAGGCTGTACTTCTGAAGCTTGGTGGTTGTCAGATCACCCTGATGGACATTTTTTAAAAGCCAGTTCAAACTAATTTAATTTCATTTAAAAGGTTGTTGAACCCTCTATCTCTTATTGATACTGTACATTGGTCATTTTTAATTTTACTTAAAATATAGGATATAAAGGCTACTGTGCGTTGTAACTTGTGACAACTTACACCGTAAAATATCAAACTTCAGCAGAGATTTGATTTTTTTAAACTTGGTTTATGGGCATTGTGGCCACAAGATTTTTTTTCATTGAAAAAAGCAGCGGTTTGATATTTCTTTATGACTTATTTGGTTTTCTACAATAAAGATTTCAATTGTCTTCATTTCTTTGTACAGTACAGGACATGCATCATGAAAAAAATGACAGTTTGGTAGACTAAACCACGCCTGCTAGTACCATATCAAAGTAGTGGCACTGGTGATTTTTAGAGAATTTCAGAAAGTCTAATTCACAGTTCTGGATGTTTAGCTTGGTGCCATCAATAAAAATCATATATTTCTCTCTGTGGCAAGGTTAAAATATTTTATATTGTCTAAATATTTCTCCACATTGCTTATAATAGATCCAAGGACAACTGTATTATTTTCCATCAAGTCAAGACCTCTGAATTGAAATTTTGACATTAAGAGGACCCATGTTAATTTGTGGAAAGCCCATGCTTGTATCAAGCAACACGCATGTCACCTATTTTAAACCGCTGGAAGCCATTCATTTAAAATAAAATACTAAAATAAAGTCTAACCTATCTCTGTACAGATGTATTGCCCACCTCTTTGCCATATTTTCACTTACTACAAAAAAAATACCCCATAAACAAATCGGAGGTTTGCAACTAATAGACATGAGGAGAAAAAGAATGACTAAACTGCCTATGTGATTTAACCCAGATGAAAAATTGCATGATAAAGGCCTGACACGTCACAAATCAAAATGTTTAGGCGTCGTATCATTGAACAAACATGTACACAAAAATATGTTTTTTACTAGCGGGTAAACAAGGCATGGCTCTACAAATTCTGTTAAAAGTCAGTATGATGGGCAATGGAAAGACAAATGTTCACTTATGATGGTAGATTTCTGATTAATCTCATTCAAGAAGGTGAAAGCAGCGTAATTTTGTTTCATGAATTATTCATATCCTCTCGCTTAGCACCCTTGATTTTTCCTGACAGGTGGCTGTGTGTCCTCTTCCATTAGCCATGTGATTTCCTCCTCTTCAGCTGCAATCCACTCTCATGTCCTTAACACTGTTCCCGAAGGACTGACATGCATGTGGGGGGAAATTATGAAGTGGGCACGGAAAGCGCAAAGGGGAAGGGGGGGAAAGTGAGCCTTGAAAAGCAAAAGCGGGTAGTTCTTTCATAAAGCAAACATACGGAAGCCGAGTTACTTAAAAAGTCAACTAAACAAAGTAAATGTCATTTGGGAAAGCTCGTAGCAGAGAAACGAGGATGCCTTAGGCGAGACGGAAAAAAAGTCAAATGAACAAAGGTTTCTGGAGTAATTTATGTGCACACACAGATATGCTTCCTTCTCGTTTATCAAATATAGAACTCACATAACCAGAAAGGACAGGCACTCCATCAATATTGATGAAAAGTCTGTTGACACGCCCATTTTGTTGATGAATGACAAAGGATGGAGATTTCTGAAAAGTTATAAAAGAGAAGCCATTTTTCGTCAAAGTAACACTTAGCCGGATTACTCACGAAGTATTACGTAAGAACCTGGAATGTTAGTTGGGTCTCACTCTGAAGGGAGCCATCTTGTGTTCGCTTTCATCTCCAGACAGTAAACAAAGCCAATCCTCACACCAAGGGCATAGGTTTGATTTTGGAATTTGTAGAGACATAGCAAATTTTTTTTAAAAAGTGATCACTTAATATTGATGGGGCAAAACAATGATTGCTCCATATTGGTGGGGACAAGTCCCCTTTGTCTATGCCATAAGTATTCCCTCGCCTCACACTTCAATTTTCCGAAGAGATCATTTACCCAAACTCTTGTTCTTACTTCATTATCCACCATGTGGTACGGATATAAACAACCTATCAGAAAAATAGCAATAATTCTTGCTCCGTCCTCTTCCAAAAAAAAAAAAAAAATGATTTTTAAGGGTCAATGTTAAAACCTTAATAATTACAATTAATGACAGTCTAAATTTCACTTTGGGCAGGGAATTGGAGAAGACTATGAAGAAAAAGAAGGATATGATGATGAGATGAGATATCCAGAACTGCACAATATTGGAAAACCTCACTCCCGGATTCTTCACTCGACCGATCCCAACTCGTATCAAAGTTTTAGTCAATACATTATTTGAAATCTTCAGCTGATAAAATGATCAAAAGCACCTTAGACATTACAACAAGCTGTTTTATTTTTGCCATTGATGGAATCATGGTTAAAACAAAAATGACATTTTGAAAAGTGCGTTCATTCTGTCTTGTCCTAAAATCATGTTGAATTGGCAATGATGATCAAGTGTCCATTTCTGTTCTCAAGAAATCGTTAAGCGAGAACATTCTCGGCTTCGCTCACCCTGCAAACTGAGCCCAGTCAGGAGGACATTGATAGTTCGCTGTATCACAGCAGAGCCAACAACAATATTAAGGACTCTTCACACCCAGGCCACCGCCTCTTTGACCTGTTTCACTCTGGCAGATACTCTAAGTCCCTCAAACCAAGTACTAACAGGCTCAGTGAGTTTCTTCCCTAAAGGCATAGACAAGCAGGATTGTAAAAAAAAAATACTGTGAAAAAACTACATACTTTGTCTATTTATAGAAAATGTGTGATCATATTAATTTCATATTTCAATCATATTTAAATATTTTAGAATTATGTTGCTTCTAAATGTGATTGCACTACTTTTCTTAGCACTATTTTTCTGAGGCACTAACAACTCCTTTGAGTCTACAAATACTACATTGTGAATATTGCCTATCTATGCTAATATTCATCGACACCCTTTTTATCATCCTTTTATCTTATGAGTCTGTTATTAAATGTATATTCTAGAGTGACACTTTTTATCTCATCGTAACCAATGCACACTACGTTGTTATCAAGGACAACACAGGCTATTCATTCATCCAGTCATTATCTGCACCGCTTATCCTCAGTAGGATCACAAGGGTGCTGGAGCCCATCCCAGCCATTCTCAGGCAGTGGGCAGGAGACCCCCTGAACTGGTTGCCAGCCAGTCGCAGGGCACACAGGGACAGACTATTCGCTCGCTCATTTACACCTGGTGACAATTCACACCGGCCAATTAACCTAACATGCATGTTTTTGGAATGTGCCCGGAGGAAACCCACGCAAGCATGGGGAGAACATGCAAACTCCACACAGGAGGTTTGATCTCATGACCTCAGAACTGTGCTGCACATGCCCTAACCACTGCGCCGCCGTTCTGTACAGGCTATTCAATTGTACTCAATTCTATTCTATTCTATTCTATTCTATTCTATTCTATTCTATTCTATTCTATTCTATTCTATTCTATTCTTAATTCTAAAATCAAGAGTCAGACCAATTTAAAAGTCCTTTTTTGTGACTTAGCACCAGAAAAATGTCAACAGAGTTGGAGGCGGAATGAGAGAAAAAATGTTTAAAATCTGTAGGGAATAAGAATAATATAATTGAGTCAAATACTGGATAAAGGAAGTACGGACAATATCAGCAATGTGTCACATTGGCATTCCCTGTTAGTGGTTGTGGAAATGAAAAGATTGGGATGTCTGATTAATATCCTTATGGATCATCTTAATCCTTAGCATTTGGTTGTGTACTATCATTGCTTCTTCTTGCTGGCTCATCCTTCCTTCTCCTGCGGTCTACCTCATCCACTCTTTTCTCACTCCCTCCCACCCTCTCCCCAGTCCTCGCCTCTCCGACGGTGCCGAATGTAGGTCATCTTGTCTGGAAGCTCCTCTTTCTCCTCTCCACCATTCCACCAAACTCTTCTCTCCCCCACTGGGGCTGCGATTTCTCTGGGCTGGGTGCCGCTAGCTGGACAGCACGCCTAGCTGGAACCCGCCGTACTGGGTTTGATTTATATTGCTTTTATATTGCACAAGGCCTGATTGCATCTGTATCCTGGAATGAAAGTGGGAGATTTCCATCGTTTTTATCAGCAAGAGGACAAACAGGCGAAAGCTGGCCAGAGTTAGAGCCGAAAGGGTTTACGTTCTCCAACCAGGGAAAAAAATGCTGGTTTCTTTCACGTGTCCTTAAAAAATAGCTTGGTTCCAATACTCCACGATAAAGATCCAAACTTTTGCTCAGTTTTCTTTTGTAGTTTGGCAGCTTGTGTAGTGTAGATTCCATGGTATTGCCGCAATTCTTGTTTTAACGGCTGATATCGAAACAAAGCATGAAAAAAATGTCTGCCTTTTCTTGCTCCTCATCGCTTCCTTTCCCCAAAAATATGGGAGTGAAAGAATATGTGTGTGTGAGAGTGTGTGTCTGCCTCCCCATCCTGCCGCAGTGCAGAGCGACTGGCTTGGAGAAGTGAGAGAGGCAAAACGAGCGCACTGTTGCTAACTCCAGGCTGGCAGACTGGCAGAAAGTATTTTTGTAACTGATGGTTGGCACCACAGAATTTTCTGCGATTAACCAGGATCGACTGATTTTCATAAAAAGTGAAGACACTGCAATACTATCACCTACCTACACTAGCATTCAAAAGTTTGGGGTCACTGGGATAATGTCCTTAATTTTTAAGGACATAACTTTTCTTTCCAATAAAGATAAGATTAAACTGATCAGAAATACACCCCATACAATGTTATTGTGGCAAATGACTATTTTAGCTGCAAATGTGTGTTTTTTAATGGAATATCCTCATAGGTGTATAGGTATGATTTGAAACCCCTTGCGCAATGATGCTACCCCAGGTAAGAACAGTTTATCTGGTTAGAGAAGCTATAAAACTGACCATCATTTTTAAGCTAGTCGAGTATCTGAAACACCACATTAGTGGGTGTAATTAAACTTTCAGAAAGGCCAGAAAACTAGAACTCTCATATGAAAATTGACAGTCTAATCTTGTTTTAATAAACAAAGGCTCCTCCATACAAGGATCTGCCAAGAAACTGAATATCTTCTTTACCAGTGTATACTACTTATTTTAGAGAACACCACAAACAGACTCTAACCATATTAGAAAGAGTGTGAGGCCCTGCTGCATAACTAAGCAAGAAGACACGTACATTGGAGTCTCTATTTTGAGAAATAGATGTCTTACAGATCCTCGACGAGCAGCTTGGTTAAATAGTACCCACAAAGACCAGTGTCAACCTCTACAGTGTCGAAAATGTCTCTGAGATGCTGGCCATCAAGGTAGACTGGCAAAGAAAAATCCATATCTAAGACTAGACAACAAAAGGAAGAGCTTTATATGGACAAAATATAACAGACATTGGATAGCTTATTTCATATATAAAAGTGTGACTTTTTCATAGAAAGCACATTTTCTGGATGACCCCAAACTGGTGTTCCTCGCCACCTACCATGACAGGTCCTTACAGTGGAGTTTGTACTTTTGTTTTCATTTGCAGGCTTTGATTTGTGCCATCTGGATTACGTTATTCTAAAATTACGGAATGTGAATGTTAGTGATTGCGGAAGCTGCTTATAGGGAATAAACACACGTAAGCTTCTCCTGCGTTCTCGATGTAAACGTTGCGACGGCATATTTCAAGTAGCATGGTGAAGTAGGCTCCTTCGATTGCCTTTTATCTCAGAGCGACAGACGCAAATTGCTTCGCCCTTGATTCTGAAGCATCCAGCGGGGGCCGGCAGACCTTTGGCGGCAGCCAAACCTGTTATTTTGCCCTCATAACCATCCTGATCCCTTCTCGGCCAACGACGGCCTTTGTACCTCCAAGAAAAAGCCTCTCACGTCCCCTCTCAGCTCAGTTGTAAAAGTGATTTAGAAGAGTGTTAAGATGAAAGAGCATTCTATAGTATTTAGCTCGGATGTTGTGTGGAGTGATTACTGATTGCATGTTCGAGTCAGGGACATCAGTGTTTGTTTTTTTTCCAAGATTCATCTGTGTAGTTCGATCGACTAGGACAATCGATTGATAGAGGCAATTTCTACCTCTCGGTCATAAATGTATCTGATCTCTGAGCAAATTAATGACATCAAGGTCTGTGGATAGTGGTGTGATGTCATAAACTCTTGCCATATCAATTGACGCTAGATGTAGGTGACAAGACTTTTGAAACGTCTTCTCTCAGAGTTTGAATATCCTCACACTGCTGACACGCACGTCCGCAGTCTGCCAGGTGTGAAAGGGATCCAGTAGTCGGTAATTGGTGAGAAAGTACTTTGTCACTTTGCTGGATGTAGGGAACATCTGATTTGCTCCTAACCTAATGGAAAATTGGAAAATAATACTTTAGCTTTCCTACAGGAAACAGAAGGCACACGCAACAATGCGTGAGAGAAAAATGACTGTAATATAATTTATTGAAAAGAGTAAATTGGCTTGCATGCTTTTTATTATTAAATACCTCAAAAGACATTTCATTTTGAAGGCGATCCCTTCTCATTTTTACTCAGAGAAGGCTATTGTACTATACCTTGCTTTACTATTTTTGGTGTACTGTACTCACAGCAAATACTATCAAATTAAAAGAAAATTAGATATTTCCAAGTCAAATTGCCTTATTATGTTGCCAGATGGAAATAGAGTTGAATTGGAATTACCATTATTGTCATTAATAACAATGACGTATAACACTTGGGGTGGTTAAAAATTTTTATTAGGTAAAGTTGTAAATAATACTGTTCTAACTTTACAAGACAGTGCTTCTAGATTCGCTCAGTCCACACTGATCTTTTCCTGAACTGGACCTCTTTTGATCGTTTTTTTTTTTTGAGAATCCCCAAAATGTAATCCATTACCAATCACTCCGTTCTTTCGCTATTGACATTAACAACTTATTTTTAAAGCAATTTATTGGGTCTTTTGAGTCCCGGTGCTAAAGGCCTGACTCTCTATATACAGTATGACCTCTACCTAAACCAACTGACCCGCTTACCTTCTTTACAGCTGAACTTTTGCTATGCCAAAACTATCAGGTGAGTCATTTATTCCCCAAAGCTGGTAGTGTGTCTTTTGGGATTTGAAGACCCAAGCGCATGAACACACAAAAGCATGGCCTGCTGCCTTATCACCTGAGCTTCACTGCAGGTACCCTTCACAGTGTCATCCATGCATTCTTCTTTTGGATGAGTACTGCAAAATCCCAAGGGAAGCATGGCTGACACTGACACGTACACACCCAGGCAAACAAACACACACACACACACACACAAAATCACACTCACACAAACACACACACGCACACCGCAAAGGTTGGAGGTGACAAGGTGACGCCATGTCTTATGATACCTGCTTCCTGTCACAGCCAACTGACAAGTGATCACCTCTGAGAAGAAACCCTCTCACATTTCCTCTCACTCCCAGTAAACATGCGCATGGCACACAAACACACCCATGCACGATGGTACGCACATGCAAATGTTCTATGGTGCCCGCATGAACGCACACGTAAAATGACAATACAACTGCATATGCAGACAAATGCTGCAACCAATGACTGTCAAAATAGTTGACTTAGGACTTTAGTTATTGACTATTGAAACAATTAATCAAATAATGGCCATATTATTATTGTTTTTAATATTCAATGTTGATATTGTCTGTGTATTGTCCGTTGAAGCCCTTGCAACACCCATTGCAGCCTGATCACCCTGGAACTAGGGATTTCCTCATGTGCAGATCCTTTTTAAGGTTTCTTCATTTTCCTATCCTGAGGTTTTTGAGTTTTTCATTGCCCTCAGGTAGCTTTCAGATCAGGGGATGTTGTAATGGTGGTCTGGGCAGGTCTTTGAGACTTTTTGTGATTAACAGCAAATAAATAATACATTAAAATCAAGTAAACATTTTTATCCCTGTAAATCAAGACCAAACTTTAACATCAGTGAAACAATTAATTAAACCAATATGTGCATTTTTTGAAGTATATTAAGTACTTGAAAATTCAGTTTGCAAGCAACGTTTGAACAACTGAATTTTTTTTCTAACAGCATGCATTTAATCTCAAATCCATTTGTTAGGCACAGTCTGACAAAATACTCAAGCTCCCTTTTATAGTAAAACATACGCGTATAAAATGTACAATGCATGTCAACAAAACTGTGTTGGCTTGATTTTTGGTTTAAACAATTTTATTGACACTAGTAACAGCAAATAAACAATGTGAGGTTTAAACAATTTTTCTTGAAAATCTTAACAGCAATTAAGCATGTTCACAATTTACTTCAATCTCACCGAGGTGTGTCAGACTCCATTCCCTTCAATTGACAGTTCTTTTTAAATATTGGTGCATCAATAAGTTACTGTCATGATACACAATGTCTGCTTTACAAGTCTTTTTACTTGCCGTATCCAGGCTAATATGCTACTAAACTTGAAGGTTCTATATTCTATATGTTACTGCTCGAAACAGAGACGCTATCGGCATTAGCAACTCTCAGCAGAGATAATACTCGTGTAGGGATGTCTCGTAAGATGTCTTGTAAAAATGTGTCTGCTGACAATGGTCAACAATGGCAACATTTCTCAAGATATTTTTTCCACAGTGTATGCCAGATTGAAGTTTCTTTTGCAACTTGACTGTCGCCCGCGGCAATGACACGCCACCGCCGCGTTTCCGACGAGTAGGTCGTAGGCTGAACATTCACGTACTTACGAGTAAGAGGTGAAGTGCTGTTTCTGTCTACGACAGTGAGATTTGTATTTATTTTGTCCTCAGTGAATATCAGCATATGAGGAAAAATAGATCTCTTTCAATCACGAGAATCTCTAATCTGGCCACAAAGAAGAAATACGATTTTCTTTTGCCGACTAATGTTTAACTGAAAGCAATCCTGATGTACTTCTTATGTACATCGGTAGGTAGGTAGGAAGGTAGATAGGTAGGTATGTAGGGAGGGAGGGAGTCAAGGAGGAAGGGAAGGAGGGAAGGAGGGAGTAAGGGAAGAAGGGAGGGAGGGCGGTAGGTAGGGAGGGAGGGAGGGAGATATGAAGGTAAGTAGGTAGGTAGGGAGGCAGGTAGGGAGGTAAGTAGGTAGGCTAGTAGGTTGGATAGGCAGGTAGTGAAGTAGTTGGGTAGGAAAGTAGTTAGGTAGGAATGTAGGAAAGTACGTAGGTAGGTAGGTAGGTAGGTAGGTAGGTAGGTAAGTAGGTAGGTAGGTAGGTAGGTAGGTAGGTAGGTAGGTAGGTAGGTAGGTAGGTAGGTAGGTAGGTAGGTAGGTAGGTAGGTAGGTAGGTAGGTAGGTAGGAAAATAAATAGGTATCTTGATAGGTAGGTTGGATGGATGGATGTATGGATGGATAAAATGAATATAAAACAACTGACTATAAAAATTAAAAATAAATGCAACAAGTACCAAACAAATGTCCCATAATGAATTTTCTATATTAATATGAATACCTAGAGTAATTGAAAGTAATGTTTTCAACAGATCAACAGTCCTGCTAAGCTTCAATTTATTATGTTATGCTGCAGTATAGTAGTATTTTAGGGTCTACATATATAGGAATTGGTGGTTAAAAAAACACTTATGTTTATTCATCTTTCTTCTGCTGTTTAACACGCACACTTATATAAATGAATAAATATATATTTATATATACATATTTATGATGCTTAAGCGTAAGTAATGTGTGATAGTATTTACATTATTTTTACACGATGACGGAACACCTCTTTTAGAAATTGAAATCACCCAGTTAAATTTCACATGGAAACCACCTTGAAAGGCAGCAGATGTTCAAATTCACTTGCTAAACTTCACAAATCAAAGCTTGGCCACTAATAATGAGCTCACAACAGTTGGGAGAGAGAGGAGATCTCACACATAGGCACACACACACACCAATCATTAACAGCTCAGCTCAGGTCATACTTTGCAGCTGCTCTTTCTGGATAAGATAAGACTTTGACTGCCGAGAGTGTGTGTTCTCACATGCGTATTTATGTCCGTATCATTGTCAGTATCTGCGACCCAAAACACCTGTTCAAACAAAGCTTTAGAAATACGACTAAATAAACACATTTCATATATACAGTAACCAGCCATCCGTCTGTTAGGGTGTTGTAAAGATATCTGTGGAGAGCAATGGCTTTGATGACAATAAAAATATAATAAGCTAAAGACAGTACTGTGGCTCGGCAGCAGTCAGCTGTAGTCGTTGAAAATGATTTTCAACAGGACCTGTTGCCAGGCCAACAGACAGATGTCTGTAGGATTTTCAGGCAGTGGTGGGGCATTAGGGCCTAAAACATTTTTTGAATCATGTTAGGTTCATTACATTTTGTCCATGAATATCCATCCATCCATCCATCCATTGTCTTCCGCTTATCCGGGGTCGGGTCGCAGGGGCAGCAGCCTTAAAAGAGAAGCCCAGACGTCCCTATCCCCAGCCACCTCCTCCAGCTCATCCGACGGGATCCTGAGGCGTTCCCGAGGCAAATGACGGCAGACGCTGCACCGACCCGTCTGTCGATCTCCTGTTCCATCCTACCCTCACTCGTGAACAAGACCACAAGATACTTGAACTCCCCCACTTGGGGCAAGATCCCATCCCCAACCCGGAGGGAGCATTCCACCCTTTTCCGGCTGAGTACCATGGTCTCGGATTTGGGGGTGCTGATCCTCATCCCGGCCGCTTCACACTCGGCTGTGAAACGCTCCAGTGAGAGCTGAAAATCACGGCCTGAGGAAGCCAACTGCACCACGTCATCTGCAAAAAGCAGTGACGCAATGCTGAGGTCCCCAAACCAGACTCCATCCCCTCCAAGGCTGCTCCTAGAAATTCTGTCCATAAAAGTTATGAACAGAACCTCACCGGGAACAAATTTGACTTACTGCCAGACTGCCACCATGAATAGTTATTAGATAATTTCAAATTGTCTTTCAGCTTCCATTCATTGCTTCCAGATGTGTGTTTTCATATTCAAGTATTTAATTGACGGCAGACGCTGCCGTCATTCGGACCCTGTACCGATCCGTCGTGGTGAAGAGGGAGCTGAGCCGAAAGCAAAGCTCTCAACCTACCGGTCGATTTACGTCCCTACCCTCACCTATGGTCATGAACTTTGGGTTATGACCGAAAGAACACGATCCCGGATACAGGTGGCCGAAATGAGTTTCCTCCGCAGGGTGTCTGGGTTCTTCCTTAGAGATACGGTGAGAAGCTCAGTCATCCGGGAGGGACTCTGTGTAGAGCCACTGCTCCTCCGCATTGAGAGGAGCCAGTTGAGGTGGCTCGGGCATCTTATAAGGATGCCTCCTGGACGCCTCCCTCGGGAGGTGTTCCGGGCATGTCCCACCGGCAGGAGGCCCCGGGGGCGACCCAGGACACGCTGGAGAGACTATCTCTCAAGGCTGGCCTGGGAACGGCTCGGGATCCCGTCGGATGAGCTGGAGGAGGTGGCTGGGAATAGGGACATCTGGGCTTCCCTTTTAAGGCTGCCCGACCCCGGATAAGCGGAAGACAATGGATGAATGGATGGATGGATGGATGAATGGATGGAAGTATTTAATTGATCACATTTCAGCCATTACTTGTTACCAGGATCAGAAATTTACCCGGAGTTCTTCATAGTCAGCTCTGTAGGCCTTGAGGCATGAACAAAGTGGCAATAAAGCTTTTGGTTGAACCAATCAGCTAGAGAGTTTGTGAGTCAGCACCTGTTAGTGGGCCTTGAGAAACATCACCGGTTTCACAAACTATGTGGCTAGAGGGCAGTAACGGACGTATCACAACAAAAAGGCAAAACAAAATGCAGTATCCCTGTGTCTACTGCTTCTGTCGAACGGACAATTTCAGCCCTAAATAGAAGAAAAAATATGACAGTATGCTTCTGGTAGCAGAGAAAATGATCACAGCTTCCTGGCTGAAACCACAACCTCCTGACATAAAACAATGGAGAGACAAATTAAAAACCATTACTTTGGACCAAAAAATAAGGTCAAAACGAGCTTCAACACTATTTAAGGAACAGTAAAGTAAAGTCGTATATTGATATTGATATGGGACACTGGCAGCATTATAATTTCATACATTTTATAAAATCATCAAATCTCACATGGTGAAATGAAATGCACTGAAAAATTTGCTTTTGTCTGGAGGGCAGGTTTGCTGGTTTTGCTGAGTTTTGTCTTGAAATGTATGATTTAGTTCTCGCTCTCAAAAAAAAAACATTAATTGGATTTTTATGTATTTGCTCATACTTTCAGATGATACATTGGAGACTTATAGGAAAAAATATCATGTAGGCCTATTCAACTCTTTATTTGCATTAATGACTAAATTTACATGTTGTATTTCATTTTATATATATTTATGAATTGATTATTTTAGTTTAATCAGTTTTGAAACACCCAGAATTAAAGAAAAAAAGAATATTAGGTCCCTTTTTCACCACTAAATTTTATAAATTGTTTTGGAAAAATTTAAATGCAATAGGGATAGCTCATGTCATTTAAAAATTACATGATTCAAAAATGTATACTGTATACTGTCTAACTGCTTCTGCCCCGAGATCACCGAATTGCTGGCATTTGTGTTCCCGCGCATGACTGCCCCATTTCGATAAAATAAAGCTTGGGTGAAAGGTTACGCGTCTGGGTCCACCGTCTGTTCGGGTTCAGACAAATATATTTCATTACTTTAATTAGTGTATATTAATTACATAATTTTGTATTTTATTCTTTAAGATTTCATCATCTTAAAAGTGAGTAGACATTTGAAAAAAGACATGAGACATTGATTTTTGAACTTCCAAGGAGAAGAGGGGAGAACATCCAAACCTCAGAAAAAAAACACCAACCTGTACTAAAGGCCCTCCCGTGAACCATTTTTTATCCTATCTCCTGGGTTATGAAAACAGACCCACCCTAATTGGTGTGGCATCAAAGAACAGCAACATGATTGGCCAATAGTGACATCGATGTAAACAGGTCCTAATAATCAAAACAGTAAACAGTGTGCAATAACAGTCAAAAACACAAACTGGCATCAAATTCAATCTTCTTTGCAGGTATCCAATATTAAAAAGGGAATAAAGTTATCAGGATATTTCTGAATTACTGTGGAAAATAAATTCATCGATTTTTCAAAAATCATCTCAATGGCTGCAACCAAGGCATGGGGACACAAGGCCATGGCCACAGAGGTTTAGAAAAGGGATATTCAAAATGGAAGGGACTACCCTTTTTTACTGTGCAGATGAATCCTGCCCTTGATCAACTTTTCATCAATTGCATATGGAAGTCTTCTTGAGGTTTCTTATGAGTGTAATGTACATCGCAGGCTGTGATATCCTCCTGGAGAGGGGACCAGTTTCTTCTTCCGCCATTGAAAAGAGTCCCTTCTGATCAGTGGTGAAAAAAGACAGTTGCCAAGACAACCCTAAACAATACCAACATTTGGTCAAACCACCCTTTTTGTGTGTGTATGCATCATGTGAATTGAAATCTTGCCAATTTTGGCATGGCAGCTATATCCTTTCAGTACTAAAATATTGGTGATGATACAAAATATATAAATCGTATATACTGCTCTTTTAAATGTTTTTTTTTGTTCAATTACAAGTTGTTGGAGTAAAAACGTTTTAATCAAGAGTACCATCATCATACCATGTTTTTTGGGGACAGTGCATTATCTTCTGTTACACAATACATGTGCATTTGGTCTTTATACATTGTCCTGTAATGTAATTATCTAACCAGTTGCTTTTATCTTCATTCACTTACCAGATGTTACTTTACTGTGCTATATTTATCCTGAAATGATTCTATGTAATACATAGCTGGTTGACTTGGGGGATTGATTAGATAGATAGATAGATAGATAGATAGATAGATAGATAGATAGATAGATAGATAGATAGATAGATAGATAGATAGATAGATAGATAGATAGATAGATAGATAGATAGATAGATAGATAGATAGATAGATAGATAGATAGATAGATAGATAGATAGATAGATAGATAGATAGATAGATAGATAGATAGATAGATAGATAGATAGATAGATAGATAGATAGATAGATAGATAGATAGATACTTTATTCATCCCCGAAGGGAAATTCACTTTTCCAGCAGCATCCCTAAGCTGAGAACAATCGAAAATAACTGAGAACAATCGAAAATAACACGGGAGCTGCTGGAGTGGCTGCCATTCGTGACGGCGCCGGAGAAACGATTAGGACTTAAAGTGACATTGCGTATTATTTAGAGCTTCCTACAGGCAAAACACTTAATTCATACAAAAATTATATATATATATATATATATATATATATATATATATATTTGAATAATATGGAAAAATACATAAATTATATAGATATGTTTTTTTTTTAAACTCAAAGGTCAAGAAAGTAGTTTTTTTTTTTACATAGAATTAGGCTTACGTAGAGGGAGCTGATATGAATGTCCACATTCTTCCTGCTAATGGCAACTACAGTACAAAAACCAAAAACATTGTATAATGCTGAGGATAAATTTCATGATTTGCCCATTGCCCTCACCTGTGCCCGCTCGTTTGGCTCCATCTGCTGCTTGTTTACTGATTGGTTCCCCTCCTATTAAAACTCAACACTCTCATTCACTCCTTTTCAGTCCGTCAGCAAACCTCCGTACACTCAAGGCAAGCACTTTTTGACTCTGGCTCCCGTCTGTCCCATCCTATCCTGTACCCTACTCGTCTGCCCCTGGCTTCCCGATTGTCTCCGGCCACCTGACTTCATTCCTTCCTCCAACAACGCACCGATCTCCCGTCCCGGCTGCCCGACTAGTTTCTGTCCTCGGACCACGCGACTATCTCCCGTCCCAGCTGCCCGACTGGTTTCCGTCCTCTGACCACGCTCCTGCCCAGCAAGCACTGGATCACTGGCGTTTGATTTCCCGTGTCCGACTGCTCCGCTTCCTTAATAAAGCTTGGTGTGAAACGTTACGCGTTCGGGTCTACCGTCCTTTCTGGTTCTAACAATAAACATGACAAGTAAAAACAGAGCGTTTTGCTCACTTTGAGTCATTGTGCTTTGTTGCAATACACAATACAGTAACATCCAGTGGCCCAATATTACACAGTGTCTCTTTAAATGTGAAGACTAGTTTAAGACTTTGAGAAGCATATGAGTGTTCAAAATGCCCTGGTAAAATGTAGAACGAATAAATAAATGACTTATTATTTTATGAAGTGAGTCGAGAATTGTACCCACTGACTTAACGGTAGGCACAAGCTCCTTTAGCGTCAGAAGTGCAATCTTAAAAACACATCTGGGTAATCATTTTATGCGCTCCTTTGTATGCACAGGTGTGAGCGACAATTACAAACTTTATGGGTTCAATAATAAAAATGGCTCCAGACCAGAAACATGCTCAGAATATCTGGGGAGAAGGACTATTTAAGTCTGTTTAGGGTCCTCCAAACGTGGCCCTAGTAGTCCACTTTCCAATGGCTGCAATATTTTATTTAAATGCTGAACTTGCTTACGGAAAAGCATGACGACAATGAAAGCAGGCGGAGGGAGTTGGGGGAATTTAGCCCTTGGGAGAGTGTACGCGAGAGTAATGACAAAGAAGTAGGGGATGTTGTAAGGGGTTGTGGGAGTTTTCCAAAAGAACACCTGTTGAGATTAGGGTTGGCACGCGACCCACTCCGACTCGCGTGGCAGCTGCACCGTGTTAGAACAATGGCAGTAAAAGAGAGTGAGCAAAAAAGCAAAGTTTGAATGCGTTACTTATCCTTTCAGCTTGTGCATACAGTACGCGTGTGCGTGCGTTTGCTCGTACGTGTGTGCATGCGTGGAATACTAACCAGGGCATAGTGGAAGAAACAAAAAGAACAGTGCACTGTTACCCATATGCTCAAAATGAATATGAGGCGATAGGGATGCAAAATGCCCTGTTTAGCTTTCAGCTGGCGAATGTATTCAAACATGAAGAAGTATGATGTAATGTTGAATTTAGCTGTAGTTCTAATGCTTAGGCTTGATTGTCACAGTACCTTAATTGAAAATATTGGTTCTCGCCACGCTACCGATTATGGGCCTTCATTCTTTAGTACCATAGGATTTCTTTTAAATTTTGATGTGTCACCATCTTGTCCATCTAGTCAGCAAGAAAAAATGTCTTCAAAATTGCTATAATTCGCTGATTTATGTAAATCATGTTTATGTTACGTACTAAATATTTTTGCTGACACTTTTTCTTGGTTGGCTAGACAACTAATTTGGCAGTAGAGTAATAAGAAAATTATACTATTCAATCATATTATTTTTCTAAAAAACAATTAGTACATTAAAAAACTTCATATTTTACAAAAAAAAAATATATATTTTTTTTAGATAAGCATAATATCTGTTGTATAATTTTTCTTCAGAGCTGTTCTTTGTGCAAATAGTTTAAGGTTTCCTTTTCCTAATTATTGATTGATGTTGGGGTATTTTTGTACTGTGCCCGAATAAAAACCACAAACAAAATATCCTAGAGGAATAAACTCATTTGACATAAGATTTTTTTTCCACTTTGGAAAATTCACAAGTTAAAATATAGTATTAATGGTGATCATTTACATTAACTCACATGAACAAATAAATACAGAAAAATGATAAAAGTGACTCAATATTTTTTTCTAAAGGAATACAATTGTTTATAGGGTGTTTATCAAAAAGGTGGTATAAGTACTACTACACACAAGTTTAGGACTCAAACTACAATTCATTCACAATTCAATAGCTTCCCACGTTGTTAGGTGCACCTTTGCTGAAGGTGGTCAACGACAATCCTCCAAATCCATCAGGGCACATTTTTTAAACATTTTTCCACAGTCTCCTATTAAAGAGGCATTCAGGAGCAAAGTGAGCTTATGAGTTAACATTCTTATTTCCATTGCTGTTCTGCTCCATGAACACACAAATTGGAGCCCAATTACCCATGGCTTTACTTGGATGCACTGCAGATATGAGGCCATATTGAGTGTAATTGTAACCACTGAAATGCATCCAGTAACACTGGCGACTATGCGTCCATACTAATTTTCCACCAGTGGTCTAAGTCACCTCTGACTTTCATTTCGAAGAAAACCTGGATTTTTGGTGGCCTCATTCAATCTCTCATCTCTTCTTTTTGTATATGGTTTTTGTGGTAAGGGGTGGACGGATCGATCCAATTATCTATATTATCGAATGGATCGATACTACTGTCCGGGGATTGACACTTCGCTCCTCCACCAAATTCCTCAGAGTGCCGTTTCTCCATGTAGGTAACGAAGCCTTTCTCTTTCTCATCCAGCACTCTTGGCCACTCACTAGGTTAATGCTTGAGTTGTGACTGACAGGCTAACTATAGAACCTCTCCCTACCTCGCTGCTGCTGTTGTTGTTGTTGTTGTTGTTAGATCGCTTCAAGTCGTCTAAAGATGATCTTTAGGAACGACATGGAACGCTTCGGTTGTGTTACGAGTTCCGCGAATTCGGATCCAACTGCCCATCGTTGACGGTCCGCGATGAAGGCGGGGCAATCGACCCATAGGTGTTCGGCCGATTCCTCGCTCTCCCCACAAAGTCGACAGATGTCGGTGGCCGACTTGCGGAGGAGGAATTGCCAGCGTCGAAGCAGCTGATGGTGGCCGCTCCGAAAGCGGATGAGGTCTGTGCGTTCAGCTTTGGGTAGTTGTACCGAAGCGTTCGTGTAGCGGGTGGGAGACGCATTCGTCGGCCATGTGGCCGTCCACAGGACACCACGTGGAGGTTGCGTTCCTTGTCCTGTAACCTCGCTGCTGCTGCATCCAGCCTGCCATGTGGAAGAAAGGGGCAAGTCTATGTGCCCACCCCTACCAGAAGCTAAAGATTGTAAGGGCAAACATAAAGCGTTGCGGAGTGTGGACATTTTTTTTCAACTACAGAAAAAGACAATGCCAAGGGTTACTTGTGTGGCAAAGTGGTTCGCTACTGTGGTAACACAATAAATTTACATAATCACATGCAAATACATTACCCTGCAGCAAGAAAAAAGCTGCAGATAAAAATGTAAACATGTGTAACTGTTCTGGAAAAAAATAACCTGTAAATCTGTTGTCAACGTGGCAAGAGAGCCAATGAGCGACAATTGATTTTAAATATTGTCAATGGAAGGCACTTTAGTTATAAGGTTGACATTGTTATACAGTTTTTTTTTTGTATTTTCTTTACATTCCTGCTATTTTGTTTTGACTCTCTTGGATTTCGTTCTGAAACATTTGTCGTAGAAATATTTCCATTTATTTGTGTTACACTGTTAAGGTTTGTAATTAGTTATTTAAAAGAAAATGAAAAATGTTTAGTGCCTGAAATCTTTATCCTGTGTTTATCGTAATTATAAACTAACTAAACGGGGAAATGCTTCAATTTTTCAATAATCATGGCATTTCCAAGAAAAAAGGATCATCTTTGGATCGGGGTGAATTGATACAACCTTTGAATTCGATTGGTCCCAGTATCACCCACTCCTTTGATGGAGAAGTGGCTATGTTCTTTTCAAATCCATGCTTGCAATCCTATTGGTGAAACTTTACCATATAAAACTGCACAATTGTACTCAAGTACAGTTCAGGAGTCATGATTCATGCACAGAGGCATTATGTAACCCTTAACAAGTGCCCTGCCCCAACACAAACCCAAAATGTTTTTGATGACCAGTCTGATCTGTTTCCCGGATTGCCTAAGTGCATCACAGCCCCTGCGAGCCTTGTCTGGCTCTAGGACGCCATCTAGCGGCTGTCAGAGGCTGCCCACGTGCTTGCTCATGTTTTGCAGCTTCTTACCAGGGAGTAGTAAACAAAGCAGCGCTCTTACAGAACGATTGAACCGTCTTTGTCTTGGTTCATTGAAGCAACAATGTAGAACATTTGGAACAAAATCAATTTGAATGGATCAATATAAACTGTTCAAAATATAGAAGATCAGATTGTTTACACTAAAAATGTAGGGACTTGCAAATTGTTTACTCCACTGCATTTTCCCGTGGAGTACAAATACACTGGTAGATTTGTTTTTGTATTTTTATTGATTTAATTGTGCACAGTGCCTGAATGCGTGTGCATTGAGTGTGCACACAACTTTCCGCACTCTCTTCTCACTGGAAAGTGTGCTTGCAGAGGGCTGGTATGATGTGTTCCTGCAAAGGACCGCCCAACGTAGAGAGAGGGAAACAAGAGAGAGCAAGAGAGAATAAGAAAGGGAGGCTTCTCAAATCAGCCCAACCATCTGAAGTATCACACATTATTCTGTGAGAGGCTCAACTGCTCTGTTGTTCAACATGATCATGTTGAACAACTTGTTTCAACATTGGAGTGCATCATGTTCTTAAAATGCAGTTATAATAGTTACATAATTATTCATGTCAATCTCAGCCAATTGCTTCCCTTATTAACGATTGCAATTCCTATTATTAAGTGATAATAAACCTTTCAAACAGGATGCGCACCTGTTTATTCACAGCAAGACAGACGGTATACAATTTTAAAAAATGTTAGTTTGTGTAAACTAGTTTATTTACCACAAAAACAACACAAATAATTATGTCAACATATTTTTTACCCATTTGCAGTAAGTTTAGTGTAGCAGTGGGGGATTATCTGACTTCATCTGTTTCTACAGATGCTTTAATTGTGTAACAGAAACTGTCTTGCAACAAAGATGTCAGAGTATAAATTCCTGTTGACTTTCTATACTCGATAACGTTGTTGTCGTCTGCTACCATTGACCGAAATGATCTGTATTAGAGCAGGTTGGTCCAAAACCGTTTTTTAAAAAAACTTTTAACTATACAGACATTGTTGTCAAATAATTTAAACAACATGGAAAAGTTGTAAATTGACAGGTATGCATTATGTTATTAGAGCAACGTTAGTTTTAGCACTTTTTAGGGAAATATATGATTTTTATTTTTTTGTAAAATGGTTATTTTTAATGGGTTAGGGTGAATGTATTGCCTGTAGACACTCCATATTATGCCTTATGGTTTGAGTCAAAATTTGAAGAGAGGGAGAGGGTGGTTGGGGGCAAAGGAAAAATAAATAAAAGGACCATATTTCTTTAAATCATTTTTTTGGTTACAAACTGTTCCCAAACTTTCCACACGGCAAGATAAACTTTGATTTTCTCTTCTCGTACGTTAATGGCACAAACATGGTGAAGTAGTAGGACAAGATGGGAGGAGGCTGCTGTGGCCATAACATAAGCTGTGTCTCTTTAAAAAATTTGAAGTTTCTTCTTGTATTCTGGAATGAGGTCAGACACGAGGCTGCTCATTGCACGCGGTGATTATTATTAGATTCGATTTTGGACCAATTGGCGTCAAGGGGGTGTGGTTTTGGCGGCGAGGCAGGTTAGCGACAGAGTCCCATTGGCTTATTTTTTATCACTGTTGTATCTCGGGAAAGGATAAATGCATGCATAGGGTGTCCAGACTGGAGGGCTGCTTAAAACTCTGCTGCAAGTCTTCAGATGGAGGGCGGATCGTGTGAATCCCTCTAAGTTGCCTTTTCCCCTCTTTCCCTTCCCCAGCATGTCTGGCTTTTGTCTCTAGGAGAAGGGGACACAGAGAAAAAAGCACATAATCGTTGTGGGCCCAGATAGTCTGTGTTAAGCTGGCCGCAACACAGGACAGGAGAGATCCAGCACAGAAAAAAAGACTTTGGAAGCTAAACTTTGTTTTATATCTGCCCAAACTGGACTGAGTTTAAAGTGCACATCACTGGAGTGATTACTTTTTTTTTCTCTGTGTGAGTGTGTGTGTTTCTTTCTTTTTATTGAACTTATTCTCTGAAAGAGAAAAGTAAGAGAGCCAGCATGGTGCAGAAGATGAGCCACACGGAGAGCACCACGGAGGCGCTTTCCTCCCTTTTTACCGGGGATTCGAGCTCCGGGGCGAGCACGGATCTGGATCCCGCTGACTCGCCGCTCTCCACAGCCGGGGACAAGCTAGGAGACAACCCGGCGTGGTGCAAAACTCCCAGCGGTCACATTAAGAGACCCATGAATGCCTTCATGGTGTGGTCCCAAATCGAAAGGAGGAAGATTATGGAGCAGTCTCCAGACATGCACAACGCCGAGATATCCAAGCGACTGGGGAAGCGATGGAAGCTTCTCCGGGATAGCGACAAAATCCCCTTCATCCAGCAGGCGGAGCGGCTCCGACTGAAGCACATGGCAGACTACCCCGACTACAAGTACCGACCCAGAAAGAAAGTCAAATCAAGCGCTCCTAAACCAGAAAAACTCCAGAGTAGCTCCAACAGCACCAGCATCAAATCTTCCTCAAACTCGAGGAAAAACGGACACAAATCACAAAGCAGCAAAGCCCACAAATCACTTTTCGGGACCAGCACCAAAGCCTCACAGTTTGCCTCGGAGCAGCCGCCGGATCAGCACAACCACAACAACTCGCTCTACAAATCCAAGTGCGCTTCATCCGCGGCCAAGCATGTGCCGGAAGGGAAGCGAGCCGGGCGGGTGTTCCACGTCTACGGCGGGGGATCAAGCGTTAGCCCGGGGTCGTCGCTCACAGTCCCGGCCAGCCCCACGCTGAGTTCCTCGGCGGACTCAAGCGACCCGCTCAGCCTGTATGAGGATGCTTCCAGTGGAAGGGAGGAGGGGAGCGAGTCAAGCGGGAAAATCTATCTCACTCGGCGGGCTTCCTCCCCGACACCCTCCGGTTCACACTGCTCCGCCTCCTCGTCTTCATCCGAGGACGAAGAGTTCGAGGACGACCTGCTCGATGTGAATCCCAGCCCCAGCTTCGATAGCATGTCTCTGGGTAGTTTTGGCTCCTCTGCGCTGGACCGGGACTTGGATTTGAACTTGGAGTCCGGCTCCGGGGGCTCGCACTTCGAGTTCCCCGACTACTGTACGCCCGAAGTCAGCGAGATGATCTCCGGGGACTGGCTGGAGTCCACCATTTCCAATTTGGTGTTCACTTACTGAGATCGCGAACTGCCGAAAGAGAGTAGGGTTCGTGTCCCGTTTCGTCGCAACCTCTGAAGCCGAAAATGGTCCACAAGCTGGCGGCTTGGTCGAATGTGCGGAGCGGGGATGGGCGCGAAACCACGCCGAACCAAGCGGACGCGCGTTCGGGTTTCGTGAGCAAAAACCGCTGTGAACTGGCTGACCCCGACAACTTTACTGTGATCGATTTGCACGTTATGCGGTCCGCCGTTCACGTAATCAATGTTTGTTTGTTTTTTAAAAGGGACATTTCTCAACTTTTTACCAATTTGCCAAGAATTTCACCACCAAATGGTACAGGACTCTGGACTGCCGTGGGACATTTTTACTAAGGGATTTTGTACAAAACCGAGGTGGGTTGTTGTTTTTTTCCCCTTCCAAGTTTGATATTTCTCAAAAGCAAAAAAAAAAAGATTAAAAAAAGAACGTTGAAGCATGATGGCTTTCTTTGGTTGTGCTGACATATTCCTTGAAACAGTCAAGCAGTTACAAATAGTACAGTATTAGGGTTCAATGTATAGATAGCCTCACCTCAGTTGGTCTCTTGTATTTTTCATTTTCTTTGATTCAAAAAACGACACTGAAATTAATCACCAGCTATTATAATATCTCAGCTTTTCAGGATTCAAACTCAACAACAAATCAGTGCTGAACTTTATACACTTATATACTATTCAGGACCAAAATGTTCATTTCAGATGATCTGATACTGACAACCTGCACCCGTTTTTGTTTCCATCTACAAAGATTTGTCATTTTATACAGGATGTTGTATTTATGTACTGGGCCAAGCAGTTTTCCTTTTTTTATAATGTATGTTTTTTTTCCTCACATTTTTGTCACTATTTCTTCTCAGGCGAAGGGCTAGAGTTTTAAAAAAAACACACAACTTCGATTCCTTTTTTATATTTAAATGTACACACCTTTTTGGGACACTTAATATATAGGAAACAGTTTGATTATTTTCTCAGTGTATTTTTGTACAAATCTATATGGAGAAGGATCTGCGGAGCCTAGTAATACAGCTACATTTGGGTTTCCTGATTTTTCAAACCTCAAATGGCTGGTTTCCATGCAGCGTTCATGGTCTGTTGGAAAACTCGATAACGTTTATTTCTTGTCTGCCCAGATTTCTGTGCAACGTAAGCCAGCAAAGTAACCCAGGTACGCTGTGGTTAGCAATGTAAAGTTTGGCTGTTTTTATGAAGCATATTATTGTTGTGCTTGATTAAATAACGTGGCTTAATTGGGTCACAGCAGCCAAACTTTTAATGTTGTTATTCAACTTTTTTCCAGCTGTCCTTGAACGCAGCATTAGCCTTTGGTGACAGACTACCTTCTACAGTTTACAGTGCCAGTCTGCAGGCTTCTTTGGGGCTCACAAACTGATTGTTTGCACACACTGTTCCTGTGGAGCGTGTGGTTTTAACAGTCAGTCCCTAAAAGAAGCCACTCCTTTTTATTTCACTTTCGCTCTGCATTGCCTACAATGACACACGAGGAGATTGTAGCTTTAAAATAACTTATTTCTCGACGTTTTCGTGAACTGATGTCAAACTAGTCCACCAGCCACTAGATTCCACCGGCTATCTTTTTAGACAGCAAACAAAGAAGATCAAGCATATTCAAATTTCTGACTTGAGTTCCGCAACGTCGACTTGTACTGCGTTTCTCATTGTATTTGAATATATAATCTTTTTCTACTTGTTGGCTAATTATTAGATAATTGTTTAGTATGTTTATGGCATGGTGAATAGCATTTGTATTTCGGATTCAGGTTACCTAGCTGTTGTGTTTTTTCAGAAAAAAATGGGAAAAATAATCTTTGTATATTTGACTGTATCATAAAGCAAAAAGATTGTGTGTTTATGTATGTTGTTGCTATCAAGGACAGGCACTGTCTAGAACGACTATCTTTTACACATCCTTACTTTTAAGATGGTCGTTTCAGGACTTTTTATATATAAAGATAAATAAAAACGTTTTTAAGTATATTAACTTTATTTTTCATCCATCCTGTGCAATATGCTGTGTAGAATTATCGTTGTATTGTCACTAATCATGCCATAAACAAAAGAACCCCCCTTCTTTTTGAGAGTTTGAGAAAGGGAGGAGTACTCATGCCAGCTAAATTGTTTTCATTCACTGCCTGTCAGATTGTTGATATAAAACTTGTGTACAGAACTTTTTCAAGGAAGGAAATAAATATCAGCTGGAACTGAAACTGATTCTCTTGATTGTTGGAACTTTTTCCGATATTGTTTGGTTTGGACAGTGTGAAATGCATGAGAAACCTGAATCTGTAAATATGCAACTATAAGCAATAGACTATTTCACTATAGCGACACAATGTATTCATGGCAACTAAGATACATTCCACAGTGATCAATCTAACAGACGAATCCAAATCAATACAAAGTACATAACATTTTCTTGGAATCTGTTATTGAGTAGCAGGGTTGGGTAGGGTTACTTTAACATGATTACTTTCAATTACTTTTGGATTACTCCAATACCAAATATGCTAATAAAAGACAAAATAAACTAATTATGAATAAAATGACTACATTTTGTGCAGGCTTGGGGAGTAACGGAATACATGGAACGGCAAAAATGATGTCGGCAAGCTTTTTGGATTTATTTTCATTTTGTTTCTGTCGCATTTAATGTTAGTTTTGCCTGAGATCAAAGCCAGGAGAGAAAGCTTACCACGTGTTGTGAGTCATCATTTTATTCATATTTAGTTTCTTTTGTCTTTTATTAGCATATTTGGTATTGGAGTCATCCAAAAGTAATTGAAAGTAATCCAGTTAAAGTAACCTTACCCAACCCTGTTGAGTAGTCAGTATAAAACACAAAATGCATGGTTATCACACTGAAATACTTGTACACAATAACATTTTTACACACAAGCACAGTACTTAAGCACATATTCTAGGCAGTAAGATTCATTGAATTACATTAATTCTAATCCTTTTTGAAAATATTACCTTAGAAATGGTTGATTCAGGTGGTGAGATTATACTAAACAGGCAAAAAACATTCAAAATGTTGTTAAATGGATTCGTAGTATTACTGGCTACATACAAAATGCAAGTGACTCATAAAGTGCTAAACATAATTTATATTTTTTTCTTTATTCACATTGATAACAACAACACAGTGAACATTGTATACAACGATATTAGCCATTGCACTTTAGGATAAAAAAAGTAAAGATTCAAAAGACAAAAAGCATGTTTACTAGGTAATACGTTCCCAAAGTAGTTCTTTGAGACTGGCCTCAGTATGTAAGCTAAGCACCAGGTGAGAAACCATGCGTGTCTGAGATCGATTTTGCCTTTTAATATAAGGTTTATTATATTTATAAAATGCATGACGCTATTTGTGAGGTGACATGTTCTGATTAGACTGACGACGTGCACTGTCTGCAAGACGTTGCATGTTAACCCTGAACAGTGTGAAAAAAAGTAAAGCATACAGCACTAAAGCCATTTATTTTTCATAGTTAAATATGATTTATTAATCTTTATTTGCATGATAATAAAGTCAAGATCCGATTAGGGTTAAGTTCAAAATAACATCAAGTTATTTTTGGGCATCTTTTATTACTATTAGGAGCTTGCTTGTGGTTGAAAGATTCTATTCTAGCTTATTACGCTGTATGCTGTGTGTCTGATTTTCAGACAGTCATGATTTCCCTTCCCCCTCTACCAGACAGATCTTCATTGTGGGGGAAGGGCTGCTCTAGTAGCAGTCAGCCAAGGGCCCTGCAGCACGCTGACAAGCATGTCTGCTTGTCTAGGACTGTGAATATCTACAGTGTGTTCCCGTGCGTGAGGGTGCAAGTGTATGTACTTGTGCGATTGCGCGCGTGTGCATTTCTGTGATGGCTCAAATTCTATTGCATAAAATGAGTGACAGCACAAGGATATCCCCACAGCGAGTGCAGACACTATACGGCTGCCTTCTCTGTGATGATTTATGAGGTGCAGATGACTTTTAGATGGTCGGTCATGCTTTTCAATCAGGCACAGTGGTTTAAATGAGCAAGCATCAGGTTTTATATGTATTCTTTTTGTGTGTTACACCACTGGTTTAATTAGCTAACAGTTTGTCACCCACATTAGCCCTCAAGGACAACATCAAAATAGCCCTCAGTCCTGTTTAGAAAAAAAATCACCACTGATGTTCATTGTGAATTTATAAAACATGAAATACTAAACAGCTGAAAAAAAAACTTTAAAAAATAGGGTTGCTGATTTTTACTTATTTGTTTGTATTGCCTTATTATTCCTCCATGATGCTAATTATAACAAACTGTTGACTCATTACACTAGTATTCTAATTACATAAAGGTTTGTCACCATTTGAAGCCCTAAGGACCACAAGTAGCTATTGGCTGCTCACCGTCGATGGCTTATTGTTGTTAAGCAATACATTTTGAAAGTGCAAGAAATAGACAATTTTTTTTGTTTTACATAATACTAGTGATTATTAATAATAAATGTTAAGTTTAAACTTAAACAAACACTTAAAATGAGGGGAGAAGACATCAATAGATTTTGAACTTGCGAGAACATGGGAGACCAAACCTGCGGTAAGAACTTCCAACCTGTTCTAAATGACCTCCCCCGAGTTATGTATTTTTATTAAATCTCCAAGGTTACAAAAGCAGATCCGCCTTAGAATGTTCGGAAATAAAAAACAGACATTCTCCATCCGGGCACCGGTGTTGTGGCATGCTCTTCCCCCTGAGATCCGATCTGCTGCCTCAGTGGACATGTTTAAGTCTAAGCTTAAAACTCACTTCTACTCTATAGCATATGAATAACCTAAACTTCTTATATGTAATAACTTGTGAAGCCCTTTGAGACTATTTGTGATTAAGGGCTATACAAATAAAAATGACTTAACTTGACATTATTTGCAGATAGTGACAATAATATAATTGTCAAAAAAACAAACAACAGTGCACACTAAAAGTCAAAATATGAAACTAGCATCCGATGACATTACCTTTGCATGAATCAAATATAAAAACTAATAAAATTATCTATAACAAAATGCGTTGAATTAATACACCAATACTTTACCTAGCAAATAGGCCTGAACCTTTGCCGCCAAATACAACATGAGTAGCCCACAGTACAGTCCAGAAGTTCTTCACTAGTGATAGTTTATTGTGATTATTTGTTTTTAATTTATTATACCAACAGTTGAAAAAGTAGTAAAAAGTGCTGCTGATTTGTGTCAATGGTATGTTTTTGCTTGAATTCTCAGAAGAAGCTGTTTCCCCATGATGCCAATAATAGAAATGTTTTCAATCAAACAACATTTTGTCACGGTAGTTAGCCTCAAGGACTACATCAGCAGCCAACAGCGATGGTTCTATTCAAAATTGAAAGGCTAAAAAAAAACAAAAAACTTGTCTAGTGATCAAAGCTTATCTTGGTTCTGTCTTAACATTAACTGGAAAATTATAGTGACAATGATAATACTAATAACAAAAAAACCCCACATATAATGACTTTATGTTTAAACAAAACTTGAGGAAATATCCCTGAATCATCTATCCATCTATTATCTGCATTGCTTATCCTGAGTAGGGCCGCGGGGGTGCTGGAGCCCATCCCAGCTGTCATTGGGCAGTGGGCAGGGGACACCCTGAACTGCTTGCCAGCAAGTCACAGGGCACACAAAAACAGACAACTCACTCGCTCATTCACACCTAGGGACAGTTATGTCTGGCCAATTAACCAGAAGTGCACATTTCGGGGAATGTGTGAGGAAACCAGAGTGCCCGGAAGAAACCCACGAAGGCACGGACAGAACATGCAAACTCCACATGGGGAGGCTACGGTAGCTGGACTTGAACCCTGGACTTGCGCGCTAACCACCCAGTGGCCGTGCCACCCTATTCCTGAATCAGTCAACTAAATACATTTGCAATGTAATTTTGTTTATGATGCTTGATAACATTTCATTAAAGGAAGAGTGTATGCCCAACCTTTTTGACGTTACTAGGGACCAGTAGAAGCATCATTGCCGACAATTAAGTCAGCTCCCTTGAGGTGAGGAACATGCTATGTAAAAAGAGTGGCAATTTCTCGACTTACGAGTATTTCATGAAAATGCATGTTTACGTCATAGTTCATGCATGTATTTTTGCTTATAATTTCAATAATTTTATCCTGTCTTAATGAATTACATTTTTTTTACCATTGGAAGGCGCTAACTTATACATACTGTCCCTTTAAACTATCAACATGTAATAATGTGTTTCTAAAAAGTGTAGAAGTGGTAAAACCACTTTGAATCAGAGTCATAATTCAATTAATCTGTAAATAAGTTATTTTAGTTTGGTTAACAAAACAAATTCATATCATAGAGCATATCATTTGGAAGTATTACTTTTCACTCCTCTGTTCCCTTTTCTCCCTTCTATTCTGAACAGTTTGTTCTGACTTATTCCAGTCAACTATTTCCCACACAATGCTAATCATAACAAAATGTGTTGAAATAGTCAGGATGTGATAATATTATTTCAACAATTTGCTGTGTTTCCAAACTGTGCATGGAACACTACTGCACATTACTGTATGTTCAGATAGCAAGTGATGAATCTGCAGCTGTTTTTTTTTTCATTCCCCCAAGAAACTGTATCCCTTGCAGAATCGCAGCAATTTGCTGATTTATCCATTTTATCCCCATAGTACATGGGTGGATATAATTACTGACGCCACGGTGAATATCAACATTTTTATATTCCTTTCAGCAGTCAGTTTGTATTAGTTGTGGCATAACATTTTATTCCTCAGAACCCCCCCATGATAAAAATCCTCATATGTCTTGTGTACACATAATATCACCAGTTTGCCATATAATCTGGTACATTTCCTTGGAGTCTGCATATGTGTTAAGCTCCTCCAAAGTGTATGACGCTTGCTCAGTTTGCAGGCT
Organism: Urocampus carinirostris; assembly: GCF_059441175.1. Taxonomy (NCBI): domain Eukaryota; kingdom Metazoa; phylum Chordata; class Actinopteri; order Syngnathiformes; family Syngnathidae; genus Urocampus; species Urocampus carinirostris. The sequence continues at coordinate 30,358,040 of NC_142350.1, forward strand.
CATGCACAGCTCATGCATTGCTCAGCTGACTTCTCAGCAGGAGAGATGTGGGCATGAGCCGGTCAAAGCAGAGTGAAGCGGAACACTTTCGCTGCTGGAGTCAGTGGACCAGTAAAACCACAGCAGGGGGTAGAAGAGCTGTGCTAGTAGGTGGGTAAAGAGAGTCATGACTGTATTTCTATGTCGACCTATCTGCTCTGGATTCTTCATAGGGGGTGGAGCACTGTTGGTACCATGTGAGTATTATTCCTATTGTAATATATTGCTCCTGATGAAAAGTATGTTTTTAATTGAGCCCCAATTTTAACATTTCTCTTCTCTGGGGCAACATAATATCTTTAAATATACGATTTTTGCAACCAAAATACATGTTGGTGCATGGGGGCATTATCTGTGTCAGTGATGTGCAGTCAGAGGAGGCAGATAGGGCTGTGCCTCACCTGTCATCATGAAAATATAAAATGGCTATATATATATATATATATATATATATATATATATATATATATATATATATATATATACACACATATATATATATATATATATATATATATATATATATATATATATATATATATATATATATATATATATATATATATATATATATATATATATATATATATATCAATTCAAATAGCCTATTCAACACATTTTAAACCTTTTTTAGAATAACTCAGTTTTCACACTATATTAGGAATATTATAAATAAAATGAGTGTGTAAAATATTTCGGCCTTCATTTAAAAGGAACACTATGTGATGTATTACTGTGTAGAGCATCTGCTTTGCACCTCGGTTTTGTACAAAACCCCTTAGTAAAAATGTCCCACGGCAGTCCAGAGTCTTGTACCATTTAGTGGTGAAATTCACTTGGCATATTGGTAAAAACTTGAGAAATGTCCCTTTTAAAAAACAAACAAACATTGATTAAGTGAACGGCGGACCGCATAACGTGCAAATGCAATTCTCTTGCCTCATGCTAGGGGACAATGGTGAGACCAAATATTCTGATTTGCCTAAACCTCACCCCCAAATTATATAAATAGTTTTTCTCATTGCATGGACTTTTTTTCATAGTGGAGGATTACCTATCTATTGGTGCTTTTATCCAAAAGGAGTAGTATGACATTTAATTGTGCAGTCTGCAGATGCAGATTGAGGCATGTGATTCTCTTGGTAGAGGGAAATAGTAAGACCAAAGATACTGATTTGGATCACACCTCAGCCCCAAGCAATAGAATTAGCGATAGTTTTAGCAAGCTAACAGAAAGTCAAGCCATTCAGTAATTTTTTTCTAGGTACATGGACTTTTTTCATAAAGGTGGATTACCTATCTATCAAAGCTTTTACTCAAAATAAACAACACATAGACTTTGTTTATACGTTAAGGTCGGTCAATAAAATATTTTTTTCTATGTTACCGTTTATATATTGCTTTCTTGATCTGCCAATCAAATGATGAATACGATACAGGTTTATTTGTTCATAAATAGAATAGAGTAAAATTGTCATTATTACCATTGATAGCAACATTGTAAAACATTATATGCAACAACATTAGACATGGCACTCCAGGGTAAAACATGCACTGTAGACTTTAAAGAAAAAAAAGCCCAAACACAATCAGGATAAATAGGCAAAACAAAAACAAAAAAATCTGACAGTACCAGACACGAACCTCACCTCACGTTACTGTTCTGTGTGGCCAATAAATTAGTGTATTTTTTAATGTAATTAGTAACAACTACCGCTGTCAAATATAAAGCTAGCCAGCGTATGTGAAATTGTTCTATATTACAACCACTGTGAATGCTGCTACTTGCACTCCAAAAAAGGACATATACATTTATTATATTTATTACATCCTTCCATCCGCTTATCCTCAGTAGGGTCGCGGGGGTGCTGGAGCCAATCCCTGCCATCTTTGGGCTTTGGGCAGGGGACAACCTGAATTGGTTGCCAGCCAGTCGCAGGGCACACAGAGACAGAAAACTTACTTGCTCATTCCTACCTAGGGACAATTTGGACCGGCCAATTAACCTGACATGCATATTTTTGGGAATGTGGGAGGAAACCAGAGTGCCCGAAGGAAACCCACGCAGGCACGGGGAGAACATGCAAACTCTACTCGGTAAGGCTGCGGTAGCTGGACTTGAACCCTGAACCTCCACACAGTGGGGATGCGCACTAACCACCCACATTTTTATACTTTTACATATTATTTATTTTTACCTTTGTCTTACTTTGCACTGAAAAGAGAAGCCCTCCAGTCTTCTACTTCTGTATGATGACAATACAGGATATTCATTCATTCAAACTTAAACTTAAATATTCTGTTGAATCAATCTGGTTGTTCAACGACCATAAGTGCTGCCATCTATTTGCCCTGGAAGTCAGAATTGAGAACCAGGGATGACATCATTCCTGTTTCAACTCAATCAATATTACCGTAAAAACACAGTGACATATTGTTGCTGAAATATTCTGAAGATCATTAAAGAAGATTCTATTTATTTTTAGCCTTGGGGAAGTAATCTTTGAAAGCAAACTTGGGGTAAGATTGGGAGCGCCAACTTTCGGAGAAGGAATTCTGACTGCATTCTGGATGCCTCTTGTGCCTCGGAACTTAGAATTTCCAATTTCCGACCACAAATTAAATGCGGCATAACTCCAAAAGAGGGGTAAAAACAAAAGGGTTGGCGTTTCAAGCTTATCTTCAGAATCTACATTAATTCATCCACTGTCAAACTGCTTATCCTCTTAAGGGTTGTGGAGTGTATTTCTTCAAACCTTGCATAACTCTGGTTAAAGTGCCAACATTCCTCTAAAGTAACTGAAATGGTGGAGACAAAGCTAGATTTTAATGACTGCGAAGGTTCACCTCAGGTAAAGAATAACATCCAATAAACAAGACATCTGCAGGCACTTGCACAAATATTGAAAATATATAATAAAATGTGCACCAGTAATTTGAGGAAGTGCTTCAAGAAAATAGCTCATGTACAGTAGTTTGATCCCAGTTTGACCAACAAAACCACTCTAAAATTTCAAAATGATAACAGATTTATTAATTGCATTGCAAGAATCAAAAACCGTTTCAGTTCACCATCGTAGCTTTTTTATTTTTTTATTTTTTTTAGAGCTGTTTCCGTTGTCCGTCTACACAACAGAAAAATTAGCTCCAAACAAAGGCTTCCATCTACATCACTTGTCCACTACTAGCTATGCTGTTTTTACTAATTCTTACATTTTTCTTTTAATACAATGGTTTATCTATAATTGTACCAAGTTACAGATAAATACAGGGCAATGGACACCAACTTAAATCGTAATCATTGGAGCAGCAGTGAACTGGTAAATATTTTTTGGTCTCTTTTTGTTTGGTGTTGTGTGGCTAAATCATGCAGCCCAATTTTCCAGATGGTTCTACAGCAATAAAAGTCATCACAATGCACACCAAAAACCCCCGGGCAGTTTCAGTCTAAATTGAGCGTTGTTATCTTTGAAGCGGTAGATTTATTAAATGTTGCAAGTGTACCAAATGTTGTATATCCTCACATCTGACCCCCAATATCCCCTCTAGAAAAAGGGAAGGAAAAAAAAAATCAATGTAGTTATTATGTTTGACATGTTGCTGTTGGATATGGATTTATGGAAGGACAAAAGGCAATCACAGAAGCAGGTAATTGTTGATGACAAAGTGCACCGAATGTAAATTAAAAAGGATCTTTGCCTCGACGATGTGTACACTTTATTCCCATCAGTGGCAATTCCATGTCGATCTGCATGATAACCATGTAAGAGATTTGCTGCAAACTTCAGCTCCTCCACTAGTGGTGCTTTTATTGTCAGAACAAATAACCCAAACTACCCAATTGTCAGCAGCATTGATAGCGCTTCAAATTAAAAACAAAACAAAAACACACCAAAACTGTACACAATTCATTGTCTCTATCATGCTTAAGCAATTTTTGTCTGTAGTTTTCAGAACCGGCTAGCACACAAAATAAATAATACAGGCTGAATGGCCCGGTATTGCAGGGCATTCTCCTTGGGCAAGGTTGTTGGGGCCATGGTTTTTTAATAAAGCGCCAGGGTGCCACTTGGGCATGTCAAATAGCCACATGGCCTTATGCACATACAGGGTTGTTTGTACAGGATGTGGCAACCCGGGGAATCAAAGGTAGGTTTTACACTTGGAAACACTAAATCAAGACACAGCTTTCAAGATTCAAACAAAATAAATTTTATTGACTACTACAAAATGGTTCTGCGAAATGGGGGATGAGGTCCAAATGGCAAAGGTTTTTTCCTGATCGTAGGTAGGTTTCCGTGGCAGTTTCTGTGGTCTTTATTCCCCTTCATCTTCATCCAGCTGACTTTCATTTGCTGTTCATTTGTTGGGAACCTCCCCATTTAGTTATTTCATTAAAGCCTCATTTTAGCCATGTTTTCTTTATTTACCTTGAGTTTTAGCACTGGGGCTCTACAGTTGCTGTGGTCCCATATTTGTTCCTCTTAGTTTTTATCCAGCTGACTTTTATGTGCTGTTTATTCGTTGCGAAATTCCCCATGAATTTATTTGCACCCTCGTTTCTCTTGAATTCTAGCACAGCCCCCCCCCCTTTTACAAATGTCTAAAGTAAACTAGAAATAATAGAAAAAAAAACAATGAGGACCGAGCTCACAGCAGTAAATATTCTCATGAGACAAAATTCAAAATAATAAAAACTAACGTTAATTTTGAAAGAATTGTGAAATTTTCAGATATTGAAATGTTACCTCCAGAAAGCAAAAACCCTTGCCAAAGTTTGGAATCTGCCCTCAATGCTTCCTTTCAACCTCACCGTACATCACTGTGTCTGACTATGCTGATGAAATTATTGTACTAGGTGAAAAAAACAAAATGTGCATGCCTCTACGGCCTTTTTTTCATGTCATCATCTTTAGAACCCACTCACAAGCTTGCTAAAGATCTTCCAAGATCTCCTGGTCATCCATGGTCAGGTGAACGCGATTACTTTTTTTCAGAGTCAAGTACAGACGCTCCCCGACTAACGAACATTCAACTTACGAATACGATCATTTTTTCCGGGATGTCGAAAAATATCCAGACATTGTTGTAAGTTAGATTTTGTAATGTGTGAACTTTTTTCAGAATATAGGAGAGTACTGTTGTGCTTCTTTCCGCCGCGTGGGGCTGTGAGAGGTCACCCAGCATCCACCCCGAAGAAGAAATCCGGCTTTCTCTTCCTAGTTTGTGTGTAAACATTCTACACGCGCTGAGAACATTGACATTTTTATTTTTTTACATCTTGCGCATCTATTCAATATGGTTGGTGTAAAGAGTAAAGAAGAGCCGAGCCATTTCTTTTGAAATGAAAGTGGAATAGGAAAGCTTGATGCGCTTGAGAAAATGGTTGGATCACTTTTTTTGGCCACTTTTTACCACGGAGGAGGAAGTCACCTAACTCTTGAAGCTCACCTTCCAAAAGTAAGTTAAACTTAACTTTATTTATCTTTATAGAGCATATTATTCTATGAAATGTTTATTTTTTTACTTATAGTTATTTATAAAAGCCGTAAACATACTTATTTAAAGCCTAAACATACACTTCATACAAAATATAGCACTAAAGCAAAACACAAACAAATTCAATAAACGAGCTATCGTCCGTTCATAAGTAGGGCAGTGTCTGTACTGTAAAGCGTGATTAATAACATTTTGCAACTCACCTGTCATCACTCATGGCGTGTTACTCAACCAATGTTTCAAAAGCAGATGTCGTGCTAAAATGTCTTTTGTTATTTGTTCGTACTTCCTTCGATCCAACAACAACACAATCTGATATAAACACTCAAGGAAGAGTGGGCGTGTTTAAATGTTCCTTTTAAATACAACTGAATACAGTTACAGTGGTGCCGTCTCAAGTTTATAGTACGAAAGCATGCAATTTCTCCCCACTGATATTCTGATATTCGAGCTAACGAACATACTAAAATCTAAAACGTAATTACAACTATAAAATACTAAAATTAGAGATCAGTTTATATGACTTGTGTGTCACCAATAGAGAATGGTAGGAAGCACGAGGGTAGGGGTCGTGGTAAGAACATTGGAATCAACGAGGACATCGTGAGCTAAGAATTCACAGTGAAAGTGTGCTAAATTTTGGTCTTTTCGTTTTTGAAAATATGTTTGCAATACAACACGTGTGAACTACAACTGGTCTGCCTTGAGGGACCACCATTCCACCCTAATGATAAGCTGTGACCCCCCCCAAAAAAAGTACTACACAAATGTATTCAATTAAAGGATTGTGCAGTTTGAAGCAGAGATGGTATTGTTGTGTATGTAGTCGGGTTGCAGTCGGATTCAGAGACAGGCACGGACGGTACAGTCATAGAGTGTTTACTCAACTTCCTCTTCGGTAGTTCTCTAGCACAAGTACAAGGCTGCGCATAAGTATACAGTGACACCGCAGGAAGGGGAGTGTATTACACGACACCACATATTCCCTTTTTGTTAGCATAGGACACAACAGTAGCATTAATCTAAAATACGCAATAACTCTTCGGTAAGTATGAGCTTGTAGAAAACATACATTTCAATATTCATTACCAGATTAGAGGTAAATATTTATCAGAGGTAAGCAATAACGTAAGGAACTATACTGTCAATATCGGTAAGCAAAAGTGTGTAAACCTTGTAAACTTAAGCAGACTGTATGAAGATCACATCATAAACAAACATGACAATTTTTTTAACAATGAACATTCATCATGTCTTTTTTTTTTTTTTTTTTTTTTTTTTTTTTTTTACATCATCACATCTTTTCTGTATTTTTTTTTTTTTTTTTTTTTAAGTCACATAATCTTGAAGCCATGCAGGAGCATGTCGTATTCTCGGTGCACTAGGAGAGGGATGTGTTGAGGGCACAGTTTCAGTTTCGGGTGGCTCAGCAACTTGGTCGCTTGGCAGGAGGCAAGCATCATTATCAGGAGGCTGTGGCGCTGAAACAGCAGCACAGGTGGAAGAATGGGCAAGGTGGAAAGCATTCCACACCTTTCCATCAGACAGCAGATAAGTGGCTGGACCCTTTTGAGCTACCACTGTCAGTGGCTTGGTGAACCTTGAGTGTCCTTTCGCAATGATTCCAGGTTTGCGGATGCGAACCGCAGAGCCAATCTGGAAGCTGGGTGATTTTGCACCGCGACGTTTGTCGGTGTATCGTTTGGACTTCCGTTGTTTGTTTTGTATGTTTTGTAGCATGTTGCCTTTGTCAGCAGTGGGACGCATGGAGTGAAGACCTGTGATGTGAAGCTTTGTATTCAGTGGTCTACCATGCAACAGTTCAGCGGGGGATACTGAAGTCACAGCATGTGGTGTGGCTCTGTAAGTCTGTAAAAACTCAGTGAAGAAGGCTTTCAGTGGTTTACCTTCGATGTTGGCTGTTTGTAGACAGTCCTTGAAGACTCTGTTGAAACGCTCAATTTCACCGTTGGCTTGGGGGTAGTACACAGAGCTGCGACGGTGTGTGATGTTCCTGTCACTAAGGAATGCTTCAAACTCGGTCGACACGAACTGAGGGCCATTGTCAGTAACAATTTCCTGTGGATTACCTTCTCTGCTAAACACAATGGAAAGAAAAGTCATAACAGAGGCAGAAGTAACATTTGAGCAGAAGGCAATCTCAGGCCATCGGCTGTAATAGTCAATGAGGGTGATGGCGAAGCGGCAATCAGCAGGCGCAGAGTGAATAGGACCAACAATGTCCACAGCAACTTTTTCCCAGGCAGCAGTTGGGGTAGGCACAGGCTGTAATGGTGCAGTACGCGTGGTTGCGGTTTTGTCATGCTGCAAGCAGGTGGTGCATGATTTGATGGCGAGCTCAACGTGAGAATCCATTCCAGGCCACCAGTACAAGTCTCTCAGTCTTTGTTTTGTGCGAACTATCCCTTGGTGTGTAGCATGAGCAAGTTGGATCATTTTTCCCTGTAGCTGTTGTGGTATCACAACACGATGAGTGCCACGCACAATGACACTGTTCTGCAAGGCAAGCTCATTTTGCACACGGAAGTATGGCACGATGAGGGGGTCAAGGCCTTTTGTAGTACGAGGCCATCCCTTCTGCATGTAGTGTCGCACCTTCTGTAGCACTGGACATTCCTCACATGCACTGGAGAGCTCATCAGCAGTGACTGCAGAAAAATCAGGAGACACAGCAGCCACCATCTCCATGATGCCATCATTTTCCAGTTTCATCAGCTCCTCCGACACCTTGTCACGCACGGCATATGGGAGTCTGTGTAGCTTTTGCTGGACTGGAGGGAGGTCTGCACGCACTTTAACTTTGTGTATAAAACCTGTAGCAACGCCTAAAGCATTTGTAGTGTTGACAGAGTGACTCATCTCCGATGCAGCAGGTGTTGTAATCTGCCCATCTTGTATGTGGAGGCGAAGTGCAGTGAACAGGTCCATTCCCAGTAGTGGAGTTCCGTCAAGAACTATGTAGAAGTCAGTATGTGCACTCTGGTTGCAGTATGTAGCAGTAAGTTGAAGACAGCCCAACACTGGAATTGGCTTCTTCATGTAGGTCACCAGACGCACAGTAGGCTTTGAGAGAGGCAAGTGCATGAATGACTGTCTGTAAATTCTCTCTGGCAGAATTGAAACTGCTGAACCAGTGTCCACAAGCAGGTCAGTAGTAATTGACTGTTCATCATTCGCATGGAGAGCAACTGTACACGTAAGGCGCTTTGGGACTGCAGCTGTAGGGGCTACATGACACACAGTAAGTTCTGGGACAGTAACTTCTCTTACTGATCGTGTAGGAATTGCGCTGCGGCACACTTTACTAAAATGTCCAATTTTTCCACATTGGTTGCATTTTGCATTTTTAGCAGGGCATTTGGGGTCATTTGCTAGATGAGAGTTGGATCCACAACGGTAGCAGGTTTTGTGTTGATTCCTTTTATCTCTCGAGCGCTGTGTATGTGTACTGCTCTGATTCCTTTTATCTCTTTGTTGCACAAACTTCACAGGAGTGTCGGACACGTGCACATGAGTAATAGCATTAGCTTCTGAAATAGCAGATTCGACTTGTGTAGCAATAGCGATCGCTTTGTCAAGCTTTAAGTCCGTTTCCAGCAGCAAGCGCTCTCTGATTCTCGAAGAGGACATCTTCTCAATGAATTGATCCCTGATCATATCATCAGCAAACGTGCCAAAGTCACAGTTAGCAATTAATTCCCTCAATGCGGCAATGAACTGAGCAGTGGTCTCGCCCGGTCTCTGAGCACGCTGACGGAACTTGGTACGCTGAGCAACGACATTAATCTTCGGTACAAAGAAAATTTCTAGCGCATCACAGGCGGATTTGTAAGAAGTGCCAGTGTCAGGAAGGGAAAGGAAAATTCTCTGCCCTTCTGTGCCTAAACAGTGCAGCAGTAGTGCGCGCTTTCGTTTGTCCGGCATTTCGTTGGCAGTCAATGCTAGCAGGTAATTTTCGAACATCTGAATCCACGTGGAGTACAACATCGTAGGCTCACCCGGGGTTTCAAGCAAAGCAGGGGGTTGTGAAATTCCGATCCAAGTCATCCTCGTCGCCAATATGTTGTGTATGTAGTCGGGTTGCAGTCGGATTCAGAGACAGGCACGGACGGTACAGTCATAGAGTGTTTACTCAACTTCCTCTTCGGTAGTTCTCTAGCACAAGTACAAGGCTGCGCATAAGTATACAGTGACACCGCAGGAAGGGGAGTGTATTACACGACACCACAGGTATAATATTTTTACTTTTTAAAAACAAACAAACAAAAAATGACCAGCAAAACGAAAATGACTTCAACTATCGTTATATACAGTCTACATCGCATATATGCGAACCCCTAAAATTTCTTTTGATATAGCCACATTCTAAAATAGATCCAAACATTTTAATAAATTGTTTACCTAAACGTGTGCTTAATAAACATTGTTATACTGGTAAAAAGCTAAAAAATATGACATTTTAAAACCTGTTATTGGGGGCGGCAGTAGCTCAGGAGGTAGAGCGCTCGTCTTGGGATCAAGGGATCCCAGTTCGAATCCCGGCTTGTCCGTGTTACATGTCGAAGTGTCCTTGGGTAAGACACTGAACCCCTAATACCCCCAATAAGCAGGTTAGCGCCTTACATGGCTGCAAGGCCGCTATTGGGAAATGTGGAGCACATTGTAAAGCGCTTTGGGAAGTCATTGACTTGAAAAGCGCTATATAAATTCAGATCATTTCATTTCATTTATTGTACCTTCCAGCGGTGCTTCAATCGCTGACACTTGTACACCATTTTCGTATGGTCACTGTTTTTCATTTTTCCTTCCACTCATCACTTACTTTCCCGGGACTTATTATTAAGCGCTGAAAAATAAACCAAAACCAACAAAATCACAATAAAATGAGATGGGGTCCCTGTTAAACACGACAAATGATTAAACTGGTAGAAGATATCAAGCAGGGCATTTTTGCTATCTACTGTTTAGGAAGTTAATTGACCCTCTGTTTTTACTTCTTCTTAACATTTTTTGCTAAAGCAAAGGCCAATGGCCCACTAAAAACAGGACGGGTCCACTTTCGGGTCTCGACTTACCAGTTGAGAAACACTGATTTAGGATCCAGTATGAGTATTGTGACTGGCTGGCAACCAGTTCAGGATGTCCCCTGCCCACTGCCCAAAGATGGCTGTAATGGGCTCCAGCAACCCCCCGGGACCCTAATGAGTATAAGCAGCGCAGAAAAGGATGGATAGATGGATGGATGGATTTCATATTGTCACGTGCGGTTGCCCATCAATGTTGAGGTGTTGCTCATCTCTGAAGAGCGGAATGACGCTTTGCACTGAAAAAGAACGGCAAACTGATAATAAAGGTGCTGTATCTGAGTCAAATCAGGAGTTTTCTCTGGCTACTGGCAACCATGGAAACCAGTACCTAAAAAAAAAAAAAAAAAAAAAAGGGCCTGGAGAGGGGTGAGCGCTGGCAGGCTGTATTTGTCCAAGACACACCACAGGGATTGGGTGATACTGGAGTTACTTTTCAAATGAAGTACCTAATTACTCTTTTTTTCAGTAACACACCGAAAATGTGCGTTGCCACCTGCTTTTAAGGGTTCTCAAGCACCATAAATTCAACTCATGAACCCCCCCAAAATTATAGCATTTTTAAAACTATCTACTTTTCTTAATAAAAGACAGATTTTGCTTGAATGTGATGAAGTGAAAAAATAAATAAAAAATCAACTGCCTTGAAATGATTCAGTCCATTTGATCCCTAGCACTGCCCCTTTTTTGCCCAGCTAGTGTCATTTGTGGCATAGCGGCGGAGTCTGTGGAGGCTCCAGTGTATTATGTGACAATGTTATACAGTGTTTATGTTGACAACTATTTTACCAACTAATACCACGACTTTGTTATTACCAACAGATTAGTCATCAATTTAGCTGCATTAAATCAAATGCAACAATGATGGGTGTGCTGACATTCGCAGTTTTTTCTGTGAAAGAGCATCATGTTTAGGTGAGAGTCTATTACCCAAAGGGAATAACGCCGTTATGAATAACAATAAATAACACAGTTATAGATGATGTTACAAAATGGCATTGTTTTTTTTTTTTAGTAACAGGGTAATCTAACTAATAATTTTCTTCTGCCATTTTAGTACCCTTTCAACACTCCTTACAACATCGTTACCGTTACTGTTGATCAAATCGATGCATTATATATTAAATAAACTACCAGCCGTAGCGGGTCTACTCTGCTGTGTTTATTTGTCATCGCTTTATGTTCGAGAACAGCACCCGTAAGATCCAAAATGTATGTGTTATTCATTGTTATTCTTCTTTTGTCCATGGGGTGGCACGTGTTAATTTGATGGTGTATAAAGGTAACAAAGCTTGTATTGTCAGGCAAGTATCTGACCCGAAAGGGCAAAAGTTTTTTTGACCGCTATGTTAAGCTGCACTACGCGAAAGCTGTGCCAAGTTAAAGCTGTGCGACGCGAAAGCTGCGCAAATGTGGTTTCTTGTTAACCTTTGGTTCAAGTGTCTTTTGTGTTGAGGACCAAGCTATCTGACATGACGTTTGTAAAGTTTCTGCTCCTCAGATACAATCACTGGTTTGAGAATGGGTAGGATAGTCTGGTTGGCTGGATACATGGCGGAAGAAGTACAAAATGTCTCCTTTGTCTCGGGTTGTTAGATTTACACTTCAGTGTTAAACAAACTTTGTTGTGTATTTTACTGTTGAACTTTTCATTTTTGTTGTGGAAAAATATTTGAAGTACAGTAGTATATGTCTACTTGACCAGTTATCTGATTTGAGACTGTGAGACTAGTTGTTAACGGATGAAACATATCAAAATTGTTGCTTAGCAATACCGATTATGAGAACACAGAAGTGGAGGAACACCCCTGGCCTCACACCAGCTAAAATATGCAATGTCTACTTTATTCGAGTTCATGGGCTAGCTTGATGTTCTGCCTGCAGAGCCTGTTAAGATGAGTATTGGGGCTTAAAATGTGCCAATTGGAGCTACATGTGTTTACTTTATTCTTTTGATTTATACTATGTTTATTTTATTTTTTGTTAAACCACGTGAATTTGCGTTGGTTATTCTAATCTACTTTTGGTGTAAATGTATTTTTTGTTTATTGGAGTAACTGATAATTTGATGATCTGATTGGTTGTTTAAAGAAATCAATAAATGCGACATTGCTACAATTACTCTGTACTTGAGTAGGTTTTCCACCAAGTACTTTTTTACTTTTACTCAAGTAAGTATTTGAATGACTACTTTTACTTCGACTTGAGTTATATTATTCTAAAGTAACAGGACCTTTAATTGAGTAAAATTTCTGACTACTCTTCCCACCTCTGATAGTGAGTAACCATAACTAATTACGATTGAAAAGTAACGTGCCGAACACTGGTGCTTGCACCCACAGAGTTATGAACCTAAAACCACCCCTGGTACCCAACAATGCCCAAGACCCCAACGCACACTAGATCTAACGGATTTATAATAAAAAGTGCACATTTGTCCTGCAGGAGGGCGGGACTATGGTTTGTAATGAACTAGGCGCGGTCAGAACGAGCCCCATCCATCTATCGCACGTGTAGACAAAGGGGGGATTCCACAACACAAAGCTGCATGTGTCCTGACAAACTTTATTGCCTTTTATTTAATCTTCAATATGCCACGCGCGACACAGGACCGCCTTCGGGTAAATTGTGCCACAGAGAGAAATGATGCATGTGCTTTTTGCCCCAGGAGAGATTTGTTGTGTTCTTTTCCAGTAAAAGTTGCCGGTCTTGTTAGTGCGTCAGCGCTCAAAGTTGAGCACAAAGCGGCAAAGGTAGAGCGACATTGGCACAAAGCAGCAGGCGAGAAGAGAGAGAGGAGCGGTCCCTCTTTTCCTTTGTCTGATGCTCTCGTCTCGCGCTTTTTGGACGCCACTTGGAAGAACGTCATTGGGAACATCGCAAAGTATGTCAAATTACATCTTTGATCTTCAACTTCATCGCAAGTGAGTTTTTTATATGAGTTGCTCGCTTTTTTATCTGTTCCATCGGGATGTTGCGACTCAAGACAAAGCAGCCGTCTGTCAGAAGTTTACTGCGAATGAAATTTTGCACGTGTGCGCGTAGGTCGGAGGAAAAAAGTGGATTCAATGTTGCATTTCGTGCAAAAAAATAACACAGACAAGTTGATTTTACTGTTAATTGTTATGTTTGCGCGCCTGTGATGATTCGAACGCACTGTGGGAATTTACAACAATGCAATCAGGTGTAAAGTGAGGACAAAAAGGAGAAAAAACTTGTTGCGTGAATTTATTAGCAGTTTCTATCTAGACAGTGTGATGAGTTTTCAGTTTTACAAATCAAAAAGTTGTGTATTAGTTGAAAATTTGTTATGTGTTGAGAAGAAACAGAGCAACAGGTACAAGTCTCAGCAGCTTCTTTGTTACAGTAAGGCTCCTTTGTTCTCACTCTGTACAAAGAAAACTTCCACAAAAGCTATACAAATCCACTAGTAAATTACTTTAAAACTGGACATGATTTTTCAAAAGGGTTTTTTCCCCATATTAACAACAGAAGTAGATTTTACTTTTACTTTTGATCTCATGAAACGAATGGGAACTCAGGCGGTCTTGTACTCAAGTCTTGGGTTTTTCTTCTTGTTTTATGTAAGGAAACAACCCTTTATCAAAAAAAACAGAGGATTTTTTGAAAAGAAATTTATTTGATACATCATCCCCTCCCTTGTTTCTAAGTTTTTAAAATACATTCCAGCTTGGTTTAGAGTACTTTTTGGAAAGTAATTGTAAAATAATATTATTCAAAAGCCAGAAATTTTGTTGGTGCTCACAACTTCCAAAGTTGGTTCTCTAATGCCTATTATTCATTGTTTGAAAAAACAAAACAATATGTTTTCCTTGATTTCAGATGGAACTTTTAAATCTTCGTCAAATTTTTGGGAGCTTGACGGTGGCACTTCGGAATCATGTGCGAAAAAGCTTTAAGGATTACGAGACATCGCTTTAATTTTTGGAAGAAGATGAGGCCTCAGGATTTAAACCTCTGGAACAGCTTTGCCTTGAGGAATGCGTCTATTTGGAAATGTAAAAACCTGGATATACTTTGGAGATTAAACCTACGACAGGATGGTGGATTTTTTAATTTTCCCCCTACGAGGTAAAGTAAGTGAGCTAACTTCATATTTGTGCTCTAACTTTCTCCTGTATTATCTTTGTTGCACACACACTTTTTGTAATTCAATGATTTTGGAAGAGTGATTTAATAATCAAATATACATACACTACCATTGAAAAGTTTGGGGTCGCTTAGATATGTCTGTCTTTGACGAGAACAAAGTTTGAATGATCATTTTTTTCAAATTAAAATCATTATTTCTATCCTCCTCAATGTCTTGACTATACTTTTATGTATTTTACAACTCATTTGATGAATAAGAAAAAGTCCGACTTTTAATGGAAAACACAAAATCGTCTGAGTGACCCCAAACGTTTGAACAATAATGTACATAAATTACAAAATGTTAAAAGAAGTGTGTATTGAAAAGTATATTTGTTGAGTAGTATTCTAAGAAGAGAGTAGAAAGGATATAAAGACTATTAGGGCAAAGATAAAACTAGTTTACATTGTTACATTTGGTTGAATTATATAGTAGCAGGAACAATTAAGATTATGCTCAGTCATTTGTTTTTTTTGTCACAAAGAACAACATTTTATTTAATGTTAATTCAAGCAAAATATCTAGTTCTATATGTGTACTTCTTAAGTGCCGTCTTAGTTTTCATTTGAATTTAATTGAGTGGAAGCATACTTTTTTACATTATGTTCATGGTTGAAGTTTATTCAGGAAAGTGCATACTTTAAGTGGTTTAATTGTGATGATACTGCAGGAAATTGAGAATTGGAGGGAAGAGTAAGAGACCCTTACGACTTTGACTCACTTGAACTGCCCCAATCGATGATGTCATTGAAAAACCAATCAGAGCGAGTTATAGCGGTTGTTTGCGTTCAAGCCCCACCCATTGACTTTTATTTGCACACCACGTGCTTTGGCAGCATCACTGTCCCCCTCCATTAGGAAAGCGGAGGACAAATGTGGGATTCTTTTTATGCAGTACCAATCCTGCCATATGTAGAAATAAATAAATACTTACAAATAAATATATGTCGTTTGAATAAATGAACACATTAACAATTAATTCCATACCTTAATATATGACATAAATGCAATGTATTCATCTATGTCCATGCATTTTTTCATTTGTTCTTTCATGTATTTATTTCTTTGTTTATTTTGTTATGCATTTACTTATTTATTCTGTCATTGTGTATTTGTTCACAACAAAATGCTATTCAAATGAGGAGGCAGCCCAATTACCTGAGCTTTTCATCTATTGGTTAATCAGCGATGAACAAATCGGCTGTTGTTGCAGCTGATCAGTCCACCAATTGATTGACCAATGGGTAAAAAGTTCAGTCAGTTTTGCCCGCCCTCCTCATTTGAATCATATTTTTAATGATAGAATACACTACGAAATACATTACAAAATAAATACGTAAATAAACAAATGACAAAATGCATAAATACATTAATACATTACTTTTTTGTAATATATTTGGATTTCTCCATATGGCAGGTGTCACGGTTGCCCATTGCCCTCACTTGGGCCCGCCTGTTTGGCGCCGGCTGCTGCTCGTTGCCTGATTGGCTCCCCCCCTATTTAAACTCAGTGCTTTCATTCACTCCTTGTCAGTCCGTCAACAAACCTCTGCACTTGCAAGACTTGTATTTTGACTCTGTCTGTTCCGTCCTGTCCTGTATCTGGTATTGATCCCCATCTGTCCTGTCCGTTTTCGATCTCGTCTGCCTCTGGCTGTTTTACCGCGCCCGACTTCTCTGTCTCACTTCTTCCGCCCAGCGATCGCCGAATCACTGGCGTTTGTGTTCACGCGCATGACTGCCACATTCCCGTAAAATAAAGCTTGTGTGAAAACGTTACGCGTCTGGGTCCTCCGTCTGTACGGGTTCTGAAAGCAGTATCCATTTTTGAAATCTTTTGACTTTTGTATTCCGCATATTAACCCAAAATAAATAAATATGCTTGTTTATAATAAGTCGCTTAGAAAAAGAATATGTGCCGAATTTACTTAACTTTATTTTGTTACGTTGTTGCACATAAGAAATCACCTAGATCCTGATTATATCAAGTAGGTGAATTGTCCACTTAAAACAATATAAATCTGGATCGATTGTATTAAACAGAAAAAAAAATCACTTGGATACAGATGAATTTTCTAAGTGCCTAAGTAAAAAAATCAGATTAAATATATGCATCTAAATCTAAAAAAAAATATTGCCGTCATTTGACAAATGAGTATATTTGATATGCATTTTTCAGTACAAAGATGTAGCTTTGCATGAGAAAACTCCTTGAAATGCCATTCACATGTCGCAATAACTTTTTGGACAACAAAAGTGGTTATGCTTTGAATCAGGGATCTCTAACGTGGTGCTCGCTGGGACCATGTAGCCCCCTAAGTATACCTTAGTGGCCTACAGACAGGTTCTGAAAATGGGTCATTACGATTTTCCAGGAAATTTGATGTTTTAGTGGTTGATTGAGCCTATTTTAAGTCAACCTGGTAAAAACACAGTAACAACATAGTAATAACACGATAAGTTCTAATTTTAGAAAGGCGTATCAAATTGGTAGCTATTCGTGCCTATCAGTATTACAAAGTAGCTCTCATCTTAAAAAAAGTTGCTGATCGTTGCTTTACATTGTTGTATGATTAAAACAAAAATCTACAAACAAACAGTCAACTTGGTCAGTATTTTCTCAGAACAAATCACAGCATAATTCTGGTCTATTTTATGGAACTCAGTAGGCAAGTGATATTTATGTGGAGAGTACAGATGCTTGCGTGGAAGCGTTAAAGTGTGGCAATCGTAATGAGCATTTCATCAAATTATGAAGCAGTCGGTCAGTAAAGATCATTTAGGTTGTGTACCAACGTCTGTGCCATTATTTTGCTGTTAGCCTCTTGTGCCATAGCAACTAAGGGAGTTTGCTAATTTACTGTATTTTCTAAATAAGCTTAGCGCAAGCCAGTATCAGGGTTTGTACGGGTGCTCGAAATACTTGCAAATATTTGAAATTTAAAGTTGTTTTTTAAAGGATTGAAAAAGTGCCTTAATTTGGGGGAAAGTGCTTGAAATTTTTGCCATATGTGCTTAAAAGTGACACCCATATTGCCCTCTGGTGCCCTCCCTTACCTATTGCATTTCTTCTTCCCTCTTGATTAACTGCAGCTGGCATTAGTTTTGATTGTCCTTCGAAGCGTCATCCCCCTATGAGTCTCGCCCAAGATAACAAGTGCATGCTACACCTAAAAAGAGTATTATGAAATGTGGTTAGCGCGTGTGCGGCGCAGTTGTGAGGTCATGAGATCGAACATTCCTGTGTGGAGTTTGCATGTTCTCCCCGTGCTTCCGTGGGTTTCCTCCAGGCACTCCGGTTTCCTCCCACATTCCGAAAAACATGCAGGTTAATTGGCCGGTTCAAATTGTCCCCTGGTGTGAGTGAGCGAGTGAATTGTCTGTCTCTGTGAGCCCTGCGCCTGGCTGGCAACCAGTTCAGGGTGTCCCCTGCCTACTGCCCGAAGATAGCTGGGTTGGGTTCCAGCACCCCTGCGACCCTACTGAGGATAAGCGGTGCAGATAATGGATGGATGGATGGACTTTAAAACTCCTTTAAAAGTGCTTGACTATGGCCATGAAAAAGGTCTATGAACCCTTTAGTATGAGTCTAGCATGACTCAATTGGCAGCAACATGGTAGCACTAAGCAAGTGAAATATTTTACCATTTAGATCTTTTTTTTTATGTTAGACAAGGGGTTGGGAACCTTTTTGACTCGGAGAGCCATGAAACAAATTTATTTTTTCATTTTTTCAATTTTATTTTACCATGTGCAGTTGATGAAAATATAGATAGATAGATAGATAGATAGATAGATAGAGAGATAGAGAGAGAGAGAGAGAGAGAGAGAGATAGATAGATACTTTATTCATCCCCACAGGGAAATTCACATTTCCAGCAGCATCCCTCCGCTGAGAACAATACAATAATAAAGCAAAAGGAATACAATATACAAATGCCCAATGTGACGTGCTAATACCCACTGCAGCGTGTTGTATAGAGTATTTAAATAGTGCTACATAAAATACACACTGCAATAAAAGTACGGTAAAATGCAATGTAGGGGGTGTGGTTTAATGTGGGCCTTTACTCCGCCGGGTGGAGTTAAAGAGCCTCATGGCATGAGGAAGAAAAGATCTCTTCAGTCTGTCCGTGGTACAAGACAGTGACAGCAGTCTGTCGCTAAAGCTGCTCTTCTGTCTGGATATAATGCTGTGTAGTGGATGTGATGAATTGTCTATGATTGACCGCAGCTTTTTCAGTGACCGTCTCCCAGCTACTGTTGTCAGGCTGTCCAGCTCTGTGCCCACAACAGAGCTCGCTTTCCTCGCCAATTTATTCAGCTGCAACACACAAACACACACACTCGAGGTCAATGCTGCAGTTGTTTCTCTGTATATACTATATATACTAATAATGATGCCTGAGCTAGTGTTTCATATTAACAAATAGCCCACTTAAATATTGCCTCCCTCCAGCAGTTATTTAAGATCAATGAGTTTCATTTTGATCATCATTTTTGTTGCAAAGCAGGGTTATTTTGTAAATTGTCAAAAAATACTACAGACGGGAATGTTACTGATGAGCTATGTGACCACGTCACTAATCTTGGGAATCCAGTGGTAATCATTCTTCGCTCTCTTTC
This sequence comes from Urocampus carinirostris, assembly GCF_059441175.1. Taxonomy (NCBI): domain Eukaryota; kingdom Metazoa; phylum Chordata; class Actinopteri; order Syngnathiformes; family Syngnathidae; genus Urocampus; species Urocampus carinirostris. The sequence continues at coordinate 30,377,462 of NC_142350.1, forward strand.
ATAGCTGAAAATCCTCGACATCTTCAAAATCTACAAACATACATGTCAAATGTCCTTATCTGCATCATTGATCAAATGTCATGTTTTGATAACATGCACAGATTATGGCTGGTTGGCTGGATCTATTACCCACTGGGGTTGTTGGGGTACCATTTCTGTGGTATATTTTGTGCAAGTACAGCCTGCTGGCGCCCATGCCATCTCCAGGCCAATACATGTTTCCACCCAGTCTCAAACCGGGGACCTTTCGAGTGTTAGGCGAATGTGCTAACCATTCCCTAACACTTGAAAAATATCAAGGAAATGGTAGAAGGCAGATGTCACATTTGCTCGTGTATTCCAATGCATCTCATCAGCCAAGAGACATAGAAAAATCATAACAGTCTTAAAGTCTTCCTCATGCCATGAGGCTCTTTAACTCCACCCGGCGGAGTAAAGGCCCACATTAAAACACACCACCTACATTGGATATTACCGAATCTTACTGCAATATGTATTCTGTGTAGCACTATTTAGTTACTCTATATAACACGCTACAGTGGGCATTTACACGTCACACTGGGTATTTGTATATTGTATTCTTTTGGCTTTATTATTGTACTGTTCTCAGCTCAGGGATGCTGCTGCAAATGTGAATTTCCCTTAGGGGATGAATAAAGTATCTATCTATCTATCCATCTATCCATCTATCCATCTATCTATCTATCTATCTATCTATCTATCTATCTATCTATCTATCTATCTATCTATCTATCTATCTATCTATCTATCTATCTATCTATCTATCTATCTATCTATCTATCTATCTATCTATCTATCTATCTATCTATCTGTCTGTCTGTCTGTCTGTCTGTCTGTCTGTCTGTCTGTCTGTCTGTCTGTCTGTCTGTCTGTCTGTCTGTCTGTCTGTCTGTCTGTCTGTCTGTCTGTCTGTCTGTCTGTCTGTCTGTCTATCTATCTATCTATCTATCTATCTATCTATCTATCTATCTATCTATCTATCTATCTATCTATCTATCTATCTATCTATCTATCTATCTATCTATCTATCTATCTATCTATCTATCTATCTAAAGTAAGAAAAGAGCTATAGCGCTCCTGCCATAAGTGGTAGAAACATGGTTATGCACTCCCAGCAGACACGAGTTTATAAGTTGTTTGTCAACGTGATTAACACATGTAAATCTACACACCATCTCCATGCCATTAGTTTACATAAGTATCAATGCAGATTATTATCAAAACAATAAATGTGAAGATTGATTGCAAGTGCCAATCAGTGCCACCACTGCAGCTCAACTTTACATGATCTGCTCACCTTGTCCGACCTTACCTAACATGTTATTTGCGAAGTCGTTATATTTTTGTTCAGTTGCTAAGCTAATTACCACTCTTGTTTTTTAGCAGTGCATTGGATGTCCTGAAAGGTTATATGATTGACACATTTAAAAAAAATGCAGGTAACGGATATTTGAATATTTTCTGATTAGAAAATCTTTCTTGTCTATCAGTAATCAATCTGCATTGGTTAATGATCAGAAGCAAAACAAGCATTTATCCTCTTCCTGCTGTCTGTGTGGCTCAAGTGCAGGTCAGTGCATGGAAGCGGCTGGATCAGTGTAATGTGGGTCAGTCAGCGTTACGGTGACACACAGGTGGGACAGATATAGGTCAGTGGCATCGTGCGAGCGCTGATGAGTCATGCAGACCAGGTTAGCAGGAGATAGGAGATGTGAGCTTGTGTCTGCCCGTGCACATTAAAAAAGAAAGGATTCTGAGCTGCTGAAACAGGAAAGGAGTGCGTCCATCCGGCGAGGGTTTGTGAAGAACGTTGGGCCGGACATTGATTCGTGTTTATTCACAGTTTTTCACTGCTTTATGTCCTTAGAAAACTTGACAAGAATTGCACAATAAATTATTTTGGGTACTGTCATGTTAAATCTCTACAGTTACTATACACTATATATATCTACTGCAGTAAGAATTATGGGATTTTTCAGCACCAGGAGATATTTTTAGCCAGGTTTGAACCCATCGGAATGAAAATCAGCACTCCAAATCTGAAACAATGGCAACAACAGGAGGCAGAGGAGTGCTAAAAACGAATCAGTTAATTAACAAAATCAAGAAACAAAAACACAGCAAAGACAAGGGGCAAACGTGGCAACCACCCAATTGCGAAGACAGAAAGCAAATTGTGGAACTAACTGAAGAGACACCTGCAAAACAGATTGCATAGGATATTGTTGTTTTGATTATTATGACTGTTACGTCATTGTATCTATCGGCCAGTCATGTTGCTGTTCTTTGAGATACACACTCTTTAGGGAGGATCTGCCTTTGTAACATAGGAGATCTAATAGAAATAAAGGGCCATGGGGAAGGGGTGTCAGAATAGGTTGGAATGTTCTATCTGGTTTTGGGCTATCCCCTATTCTCATTGCAAGTTAAAAAATCCATTGATGTCTTCTTTCCCTCTTTTGAGAGTCTCCCAGAGTATAGACTTAACACAGGGGCAGAGACATAAGAAAACAACACTACATTAATTTAGGTGCAAATTTATAATTTTTAAATTAATGTCTTGCCTGTGAGATTTCCATTGATTCATATAAAAAACACAGAAGAAAAATAATAAAAAACCCTGATAAAATTTAACCTAATCTTTATAGGACTGTCTTATCTTTGTGGATTTTGTTGTAGAGTACATTTACTGACTGTTTTATTAAGTGATGACACTTATACATGGAAGTTGTAGTTTTTTAACTTCTCAGTGAAGAAGAATCACATGTAGAGCGGGGAGGGGGGGGTTTAAGGGTTATTGTTCTATCTTCTTTATTCATTATCCATTATCCGTTATCGGTCAGTTCATAATACGCTACAAAGCCTAGGAGCCGGGACTCTTACTCACTGCCAAAAGGCCAAGCTAAGGTCCTAGCCTTAAAGCCTTGTTGCGATCATTGCGAATGCACCGTTCCCGGAGGTACTGCAATACCGGGCAGATGCGTGGAGTGGACAGAGCAAGCTCTTATTCCATCTCCGGATTGCAAAAATCACATGACTACATAGATCCGTAAATTAGTCATTATTTAGCCTATTCGCGGTCGTCACTGACTAGATAGTATGCAATTCTAAAACCACATCATTACAGTAAACATTTGATGCCTTTGCTCTTCGTTGTGCATCTTAATTGCATCCTTATCTTTAGACAATACATCAAATACATTGATGGTTTCATACCATTTACAGTTTTGTGTGAGTATTATGTGGGTGCTTTTGTGCCTTGTCTCACAAAGAGATGAGTTCTGAAGCTGATCCAGTGAATTACACAGCAACATTCGCACTATAATCGGTGTCATCTTCCCGCTAAATGTGTGACTAAGCTGTATTGCTCATTAAAAGGGGCAGTAGTTTTGTAGCACTTCAACTATCGGGCTTTACTATCATGCTAATTTAACAACTTTATTCAGTTTAGATACCAGAAAGGAAACAATGGTGCAGTGAGTTCAGTCCTGTCAGAGTACTGTATAAGGACTGCCATATTTATTGTTGTATAACATGCACTCTTGTACAAAAACTCAAAACCTCAGCATGGGGAAAATTAAAAATAACCTTGAGAAGCGACCGCACATGAGGTAATCCTGCTTCTAGGATGACCAGCCTATAATGGATGCTGCAATTCCGTCATGCAGATTCCTCTATTGGAAGATACAGCTGAGTGTCATCTGCATAGCAATGCAAACTGATGTTATACTTGGGAGAAATATCACTTACGGAAGCATATACATGCTGAAAAGAAGGCAACCAAGGAGTGAGCCCTGTGGAACGCCATAGGCAACACTAAAAGGCTTGGAGGTCTAACTTAGCATTGTAAGTGCCAAATGTTGGAGAATACTTGTAGCCATGATTAAAATGCTTTATTTTTTGACAACGTAAACTAGATTAGAATAGAATATGCCTTTATTGTCAACTATAACCACAATACCAATATACAATTTACATTGTATTAATTTAATGTCTTTCAAAGTCAGATTTATCATTAGATACACCAGATTAGTTTTTTTCTTGCTTTTTTTGTGTTTTTTTTTTTTAAATCGTTCAGCACAACTTTCTGCTTTCTCTATTCTCTAACATTCGTCTCTGGTACCGTGACTTAAAATAGTGTGATAATGACATAAAATGTAATGCCTTTTTAAATGGCTTAATTTGTTCCAGTGCAGAAGTCTCCAACCCGTTTTAAGATGCGAGCTACCTTTTGTTACTTATTGGCACAAAGTTCACCCAGTTTGATATGCATTTGTAAAATAGCAAATTATTATGTTATTACTATGTTATTACCAGGTTAATCATTGGAAGTGGGGTTAATAGACTAAGGCTGCACGATATTGCAATTTTGATGTGATTTTCAAATTTAAAAGATGAGTGGATTTTCTGTGCTAGTTATGGATTTTTTGTAAGTACTTAACCCTCTTGTTATCCACAGGTAAAAATGACCTGCCACTGTGTTGATAAATCCCAGAGAATCCTTTTGAATTATATTTTATTTAACTTTAAATGTTATGACTTTTCTTAGTTTGGTCCCAACAGTAGACAAATAAAATGTTTTAAATTTTCATTTCCATGTAAGCTGTATAAAAAAAGCACAAATGTCAAATTGACATGCTTTGATCTTAAAGCCCTAATGTGTAATATCTGAACACTAGATGGCACTGTGCTGCCTGGTACGGGCAAGAGCCAGTGATGCACGGCAGGATGCCAGAAGAACAAGGCGCCAATCCAAGATAAGAGGGGGATTCCACTGTGAAAAAGAAATACCAATTTCTGGACTCATGATTTTTTAAAAATGTAACATTGGTTCATGGTTTTTGCTCAATATTCAAATCAATGTGTATTTTTTTTTTTTACTGGATGTAGGTTTTTTTTCACCACTAGGAGGCACTAAATATTACACACTGTCCCTTGTAGAAAACAGTGCCCCCTTCTGTGGAGCTTTTTTATGGTTGATGTCTGCTCACACGAAGCTCAATAATAATAATAATAAT